>NC_047650.1:38857483-39145498 GCF_902201215.1 Prunus dulcis | reverse complement strand
GTCTAAAACAATTATATAAAAAAATTCCCGCATCCCATTTTTGGTACCCACCCAAATTTTTGCACGACGAAACATATGTATTGGTCGCGCAAAGTTTTACGCGACAAAACATATTGGTCTCGCAAAGTTTTGCGCGACGAATATAGGAATATTGGTCGCGCAAAGTCTAAAAAAATTATTTTTTGAAAAAAAATTCCCGCATCCCATTTTTGGTACCCGCCAAAAATTTTAAATTTTTGTGCGACGAAAAATACATATTGGTCGCGCAAAGTCTAAAACAATTATATAAAAAAATTCCCGCGTCCCATTTTTGGTAACCGCCCATGGTCGCGCAAAGTTTTTGCGCGAACGAAATTTTTTGTATATTGGTTTTTTTTAAAAAAAAAATTCCCGCATCCCATTTTTTGTACCCGCCAAAATCTTAAAATTTTTGCCCGAGGAAAAATACATATTGGTAGCGCAAAGTCTAAAACAATTATATAAAAAAATTCCCGTGTCCCATTTTTTGTACCCGCCCAAATTTTTGCGTGACAAAAAATATTGGTCGCGCAAAGTCTAAAGTTTTTTTTTTTTTAATTTTAAAAACCCGCGTCCCATTTTTGGTACTCGTCCAAATTTTTTGAGTTTTGCACGACGAACTGTTGGTCGCGCAAACTTTTGAGAGACGAAAAATTGGTTCGTACCACAATATTTATAAAAATAATTGTTATGAATAATAAAAAATAAAAACATTTTATTTTATGATTTAAAATATAATTAAGGTGAAAGCTACTTAATAAATGTATATACTATTCAATTTCTTAAGTGTTATATGTACAAAATAAATAAATTTAAAGCTACTTAATAAATAAAAATATATACACACACACACACACACACACACACACACACACTTCAACGATCTAACCATAAGACTTGTTTGTATATACTTCAAGATCGTATACCCCAAAAATCACAAAAACAAACATTCAGAGATCTAGTAACGGGACAAAACTTTTCGATAGTTATAAATGAAAAATCACGATTTAACGGTTATTTTAACTCCGATTTTGATGATTTTTTTTACAGCTACACTCCTTGACCCTATATGAATACAATGACTGAATTTGATCTTCAATTTAAAACATTTGCACTAGTGGATACCACAAAATGTTATGTTATATTTAATGAAAGTATAAATAAACTCTTAATTGTTAGTGAATATATTGTTTTGATGGCATATGCATTCTATGAAACTAGTTTCAACGATCCAACCGTCAAACTTGTTTTTTTATACTTCGAGATCATATACGCCAAAAATCGGAAAAAATAAATATTCATAGATCAAGTAACGGGACAAAACTCTTCGACGGTTATAAATGAAAAATCATGATTTAATGGTTATTTTAACTCCGATTTTGATGATTTTTTACAGCTACACTCCTTGACCCAATATGAATACAATGACTGAATTTGATCTTCAATTTAAAATATTTACACTAGTGGATACCACAAAATCTTATGTTATATTTAGCGAAAATATAAATAAACTCTTAATTGTTAGTGAATATATTGTTTTGATGGCATACACATTCTACGAAACTAGTTTCAACGATCCAACCGTCAAACTTGTTTGTTTATACTTCGAGATCATATACGCAAAAAATCGGAAAAAATAAACATTCATTGATCAAGTAACGGGACAAAACTTTTCGATGGTTATAAATGAAAAATCAAGATTTAATGGTTATTTTAACTCCGATTTTGATGATTTTTTTACAGCTACAGTCCTTGACCCTATATGAATACAATGACTGAATTTGATCTTCAATTTAAAATATTTACACTAGTGGATACCACAAAATCTTATGTTATATTTAACGAAAGTATAAAGAAACTCTTAATTGTTAGTGAATATATTGTTTTGATGGCATATGCATTCAAAAAAACTAGTTTCAACGATCCAACTATCAAACTTGTTTGTTTATACTTCGAGATCATATAGCCAGAAATCGGAAAAAATAAACATTCAGAGATCAAGTAAGGGGATAAAACTTTTCGACGGTTATAATGAAAAATCAAGATTTAACGGTTATTTTCACTCCGATTTTGATGATTTTTTACTGCTACACTCCTTGACCCGATATGAATACAATGAAATAATTCGATCGTCAATTTAAAATATATATTTTCTAACAAAAACCCAATCCGAACAACAAGAATATATTTTTCTAATAAAAATCCGATCCGATCTAAAATAATAAATTTAAAGTTACTTAACAAATATATATACCGTTTAATTTCTTAAGTGTTATGCATACAAAATAAAAAACAAAAATAAATTGGTTTAGGTGACAAAATGTTTGGATTACGTCATGGAAAAATTTTTTAAAAATATTTTTTTATTTTTATAAGGACTTTGCGCGACGAAGTTTACTTTTCGTCGCGCAAAGTCACTTTGAGCGACGAATTATTTTTCGTCGCCCAAAGTCACTTCGCGTGAGCGACGAATTATTTTTCGTCGCGCAAAATTGGTCATGCAAGACTTTGAGCGACGATGTATTGTCGTCGCGCAAAAGTTTGTCGCGCGAAGTGACTTTTTGGCGACGAATTACTTTTCGTCGCGCAAAATTTGGTCGCGCAAGACTTTGCGCGACGATGTATTGTCGTCGCGCAAAAGTTTGTCGCGCAAAGTGGCTTTGGGTGACGAATTATTTTTCGTCGCGCAAAATTTGGTCGCGCAAGACTTTGCGCGACGATGTATTGTCGTCGCGCAAAAGTTTGTCGCGCGAAGTGACTTTGGGAGACGATTTATTTTTCGTCGCGCAAAATTTGGTCGCGCAAGACTTTGAGCGACGAAGTTTCACGTTTCGTCTCGCAAAGTGACTTTGCGCGACGAATAGTTTTTCGTCGCGCAAAATTTGGTCGCGCAAGGGGTTTTTTTTACTAGTGCGTAAGTTATCTGGCTTGTTAACAGACCCCATGCGTGGCGTTGGTAGTACCCGCGTATGGGGAGATTATGTGAAATACAGCGAAATGAATAAAGGTATTGGCTATGTGTGGAATTGGGTTTTAGGAAAGAACTACGTGTGGTTTGATCCCTTAGTGAAGGTAAGTAGGCAGCCTAAGGTTATTAAGTGCAGTTGCGGACATAGATGTGATTGTGTTAGGAGGTTAAAACCTCGTATATTGGGATTGGAAAAGTTTAAATGATACATGTTGAAATTTAGTAATCATAATTCATATTTGAATTTATCGTTTGCCTTGTTTAAGGCATGAATTGATTTGTTAGCATGCTTGGTAGTTGAGAATTATTGGAAGGCCAAAGGCCGTTTATGTGGATTGCATGAAATTATATTGTGCATGCTGCCAGTTGTGGATATTAAATGTGTTTTTATGCAGGTCGAAATTTTGGGAAATGTCCAATTTATAGGGGAGACTCTGTCGAAATTTTGCCAGAAAGTCTCGGTCTTTAGTATGTGGGCCTGGCATTGAGGTGATGTCGAGAATTCCACAGGATTCGTCCCGAGTTTCAGGAAATTTGGGACGGGTCCTTTCATCAATATATATATATATATATATTTATAGCAATTAAAGATTTAAATCTCTTCCAAAACGTTAAGGTATAATAATAATGCCACTTAAAATAGTCTGTAGGTTTTTTTATTTTCAAACACTTGCAATAATTGCCCAAACGTTAGCAACAAATTATAAAAATACAAATGTACCAACAATATTTAAAGCAGTTGCAATTGTACAGACAATATGAAAGCTTCAAACTGCATCTACCCAAAATAAATCGTAATTTTCATTTTGAAAATCCAATACAAATGCAAAAGCTTCAGTCAAAGAGTTAAAAGATATTAAAGCTAGGAATACGGGAAGAAAACAACTTTAACTTACAAAGGCTTTAGATTGTTATAAAAAATAGAGTTTTCCTCTTTTCATAAAGCCAAATACAAAACATTTATATTATAAATAACATATAAACAAATTGGAAATCTTTGAAGGTATAATGAAATTGAAGAAAACAAAATAATAGGTAAGTAAAAGGAAAATAAATAATAAGTAAGAAGGTGAGTTTGGTACGGTGAAACACGTCAAAGACGCTGTCCTAAAGCCTTTGTAGCCTCCCTACGTGCAGGTACTGATGGTCTACAAGACTGATACGACCCCTTGTACACAAACTCAAGATCCGCTATGAGCACGTTCACAGATAGATATAGGTATCCAAGTCACATAACCATTGCCCAAAATAATAACAATATAAAGTAGAGAATATATGTAAAAGTAGAAAAGGAAAGAATTAGAATGTGTATGTGATATTCTGATAATGTATTGTGTGTTATTGTGTGTGTTCAAATGTGAAGGAGGAGTGGCCTTTTATAGGCATCCAAAAACATGTAAACCAACCAAAAAATTAAGGCTTTCACCAACCAGAAATAAAACCTGAATATTAAATATTTATAACCCCACAATAAATAAAATAAAACAACCAAAATAATTAAATAAATAAAACGGTTAAATTTTAAAAACCTTTAAAATTCCAACATAAGGTGTATAGAGTAGACAATTTAAATATATAAAGTTACATTGGATGCTCTAGGAATAGATATTTAAACCGTCAGTGGTTGTTTTCATGCCTGATTAAAATATCAAAATGGTAGAGCCCAGCAAGACTTTTAAGTCTCCTCCTGAGAGTTAAAGAAGCTCCTCTACCTGTCTCTGCTTGCTATTGCTGTCTTGTATTGCATATCTGCATTCATCATCTCCTTCTCCTTCTACCTACGAGAGAAGCTCTGTGCCTGTGCGTCTTCATCCATCTTCAGTCTCTTCTTCTCGTTTCTTAATTAATTAACTAGCATTAATATGATCTGCTGTTTGTCTTGCGCAGGGTTACACAAGGAAACTAAGATATGGCAGTAGAATCTGTGCTTACTTTTGCGACCGAGGGAATACTGATGAAGCTGATTTCCCTTGCTGCTCAAGAAATCAGTCTTGCCTGGGGATTCAAAGCTGAACTAAACAGGCTTCGCAAAACACTGTCCACCATTGAAGGTTACTTAGCCGACGTTGCCCAGGGACCACAAGGTCGGAGCAAGTCCGTAGAAGATTGGGTGACGAATCTTAAACGCCTAGCTCAAGATGCAGATGATGTCTTGGATGAATTCAACTATGAACTTCTCCGGCGCAAAGTAGAAATCCGAAATCATATGAAGAAAAAGGTACTCAACTTCTTTTCACTCTCCAATCCGGTTGCATTCCGCCTTAAAATTGCACATAAAATTCAGAAGATCAATGCATCCTTGGTGAATCTCAAGAGTGAGGCTCCTATCATTGGACTAGTTTCCAAGAAAACAGATGCAGCTCCTCAAGGAATTAGAGGACGGATACAAACCGACTCACTCCTTGAAAAAGATGGAATCATTGTTGGAAGGGAGGAGGTCGTGTCAAACATAGTTACAACCTTGACCAACTCCAACATCAATCAAGAAAATATTGCTGTTATGGCCATTGTGGGAATGGCAGGCCTAGGAAAGACAACTTTGGCCAAGTCTGTATACAATGATAATTCAGTAATAAACTATTTTGAAAAAAGGATATGGGTGTGTGTATCTGAACCTTTTAACATCAATGTGATTTTGATCTGCATGTTAGAATCTCTTAACCCATCAAAAGCCACTGTAAGAGAAAATCAAGATGCACTGCTTAAATACCTTGAAGAAGAGTTGAGAGCGAAAAGATACTTGCTGGTACTTGATGATGTTTGGAATGAAGATTCGGAGAAATGGGAAAGTTTGATGAGCTATTTGTCAAAGTTGAATTCTGATCTAGGAAGCAAAATTATTGTCACTACCCGCAGTGTCAAAATTGCATCAATCACAGAAACACTTCCGCGCCCTAAATTGGAACTTCTATCAACAGATGAATGCTGGTCCATATTGAAACATGCAACTTGCTCAGATGGTAGTTCTGATATACCTCTTCATTTAGAGAGAATTGGACGGGAAATTGCTAAAAATTGTGAAGGCCTACCATTGATGGCAAAGGTACACATACATACATATATATATATATATATTTATATTTATATATTTATTTATTTATACAAGCATTGCTTACAGCAGGCATTTTTATTTATTTATAATTTTATAGATTGTTGGATGAGTTCTTGGCATTTAGGGATCATATCATGAATGTGTTACTTTGAATTGCATTGATGCATTTTCGTGTAGAAGGAAATAACAAGGTCTGAAGCTCTTTTAGTTTCATGTCATCATGACCATCACAATCTCTTTATTCACAATCACTTTATTAAATAGAAATTATCACTTTATTCCATTAGTACCCCACTGGTAAATATTGATATATGCAAATATTGCCTATTGGTGTGGTGATTCGCTAAAAACCTTGCTTCTAATAATTAATTTTGATTTACCTAACAAATATAAAATTAAGGGTTAAAAACCTTTTTGATCATTGGGTTTTGTGTGATTTACTAAATTTACAATTGATTCCATCAATTTGCTATTAAAAGATATTAAACTATTAAAAAATCAATTAAACATGATCTGTCGGTCGGCTTTTCCCAGGCATTATCTGTCGGTCAACAACAATACAAGAGATTCCCCCTTTCAAATCTTAAACAAGTATAACAAAAAAGTGCTATGAAAAAATCCAAACCCCATCGAAACCACCTTCTTTTTTTAGATTATTATACAATAAAACATTCAATCTCATATCCAAAAGTTTTGTTTGGTTTTGTTTTGTTTTTTTTTTTTAATGCATAGGCCACTTATAATACAATAAAATTTTCGTATGGGCTTGCGGGCCGGGGACTGTTAATAAAAGGGATTTTTAAATGATTTTATTTTATTTTTTGTCTCAGAAAATAAGGGATTTAAAAGAGAGAATCTGTTCGGTGCACAGTATTAAATATCGATATTATCGGCGATATTTCGCCGATAATTTCGTTTTTTTGAATGGGCGATATTTTAGCCCATATCCACTTAATTATCGTCAATATATCGATATTTTCGCGATAATATCGGAGGCGATAATTTCCTACTCATTCGTGCTTTATTTGGGCAATATATCGCGATATTATCGATAATATCGATAATATCGCGATTGAAACTAAAATACATTAAATTTGTTTAGAAATGGTGCTTTTGCCAACAAGGGGATTCGAACCAGTCTCAGCCACATCCAACTATTGGGCCTTAACCAACAGGCTGCGAATCAATTTGTTAACAATGTTACGACGTGTAATATTTATATGATCTAAAACGTTTTGCAAGCTAATATTATACAGGATATATTTCCATTTAGAAAAAAAAAAAATCCCTAATATTATTTTATTATGTTTAATTTAGGCATATGTTTAATGTTACGACTTGTAATATTTATATGGCCTTAAAAATTTATGCAAGTTAATATTATCTAGGATAAATTTCTATTTATTAAAAAAAAAATCCCTAATGATAAATTTAGGCATATGTTTAATTTTATTTATTATTTTATTATGGAGGTTTTTTTCTTTTTTTGTGGTTATATATTACGGAGTTGTATTATTATTCACTATTGAGTTTTAATATTGTTCATTATATGTGATACTAAGTTTTAACTTTAATAGGAATACTTTCTATGTGGTAGTAAGTTACTCATATATATATATATATATTTGGTCAAGCTCATATATCTTATCATATGCAATATATTGTAGTAAATTAATATAACTAAAAAATTGTGGTGTGTTTAATTTTCTTTCACTAATTACTATATATTTTCTAAAGACACGGTGTTTGTTAGGTCGCTAAATAATCAACTTAAATCACTCTAACCCACCATGCCATGCATTTTATTCCAGTTTTTTGTGATAAAATAATAGACAATTGACTAAATAAACATCCTCTAAAGTTTCAATAAAAATTTCCAAGTTTTTCTCACAATTTCCTTGATTTTTATTCAATTTTTATCGATATCGATATTTTGTCGATATTTCCATCGATATATCCGTGTTTTTGGACCACCGATATTTCCGAAACTCTCGATATTTTAGACCTTGGTTCGGTGCTAAACATAGGGGGGTTATGGCATGGGGTTGTTAATAAATCATTATTAATGGATAATTTTGCCGTTCAATTCAAATTTTGGGTTTTAGTTAGAAGTATGTGGGTTTTTGTCTAGACTATTTTAGGGGCTATATCTGGACGACTCTTCTTTAAATTGCTAATTATATTATCTACTAATTATTTGATAGAAATTCTCTAATCCATTACCAGGTTTTGGGAGGCATTTTGTGCTCTAAAAAGACTCCTGCTGAATGGTCTGAAGTCAAAGACAACAGAATATGGGACTTACCAAAGGCAGAAGATAGAATCATGTCAGTCTTGAAGTTGAGTTTCGATAATTTGGAATCACCGGCACTGAAGCAATGTTTTTCATATTGCTCAGTGTTCATGAAAGAAGCCAAGATGGAAAGAAATGACTTGATTCAACTTTGGATGGCTCAAGGATTCCTCCATCCTTCTCCTGAAAAAAGTAATCTAGAGATGGAGGATATAGGTAAAGAATATTTTGATATTCTATTCCAAAGATCCTTATTTCAAGATGCTAGACTGGATTATGCTGGCATTATTAAATACAAGATGCACGATCTCATACATGATCTTGCAGAACGTGTATCCGAAACTGGAAGCATGATGAGAGACTTCCATGAGGATGAAGATGTTGCAACTCCCATTATAGAAAGAATTCCAGAAGGAAGTAGTGGGAAATTGAGATCACTGTTTTCGAATGCTGAAGCACTACCTGGAAACATGTTGCCATGGTTTAAAGCTTTACGTGTCTTGAAATTATATGGGGCAAATATTGTGGAGCTTCCAAGTTCAATCAAAAAGCTGAAACACTTGAGATATCTTGACATTTCCTCTACGTGGATCTCCAGACTCCCAAATTCTATTGGCAAGCTATATAACCTACAGACATTAAGAGCAACAGACTGCCTTATTGTAGAATTTCCAAAAGAGGTGCAAAACTTGATCAACTTGAGACATGTTTATTGTGAAAAGGAAACGAAATTTCCAGTTGGGGTATTAGGGAGATTAACTAGCCTTCGAAAATTACCTTGCTCTTATGAGGATTCTGAGGTGATGGGTAGGGAAATTGAGGAGCTGGCTGTCTTGAATCAATTGAAGGGTAAATTGATTATTTGTAATTTGGAACATGTAAGGAATGGAGATGAGGCAAGGGTAGCTAAATTAAAGGATAAGAAAAACGTACGCGACTTGAAATTTGTATGGTCGGAAGATAGGTCAATAACAAACAATAATAATGAAGAGGATGTACTAGAAGGCCTCCAGCCGCATTCTGAGTTGGAAAGGCTAGAGATTCGATATTTCATGGGTACTAAATTTCCATCGTGGATGATTAAGCTTGAAAACTTGAAGGAGATTAAGCTTTTGGGGTGCAACAGATGTGAAAAAGTGCCGACACTCGGCCATCTACCTCATCTTACAGTTGTTTGGATTGGAGAAATGGATAATCTAAAATGTGTTGGAGAAGAGATTTATGGAAATGTTGGATTTCCAGCACTGAAAGAATTATACATTTGTTATTGCAATGAGCTAATTGAATGGATGGATGCACCAGAACAAGTCATGGTGTTTCCTTGCCTGGAGAAGCTGGAGATGTGGAAATGTCCCAAATTGAGAAAGGCTCCCAGTCATCTTCCATCTTTGAAGGAGTTGGTTGTATTCTATTGCTCTAGTCTACAATCTATTCCAGATTTAAACCTCTTCACATCCCTCCGTGAATTGAGAATAGAATATTGTGAGAGATTAGAAAGTTTGGTGAGCAGTGGGCCCTTCAATGTTGTGGAGTTGTTGACTATAACAGGTTGTAGTGGTCTACAATCTATTTCAGATTTAAACATCTTCACATCCCTCCGTGAATTGAGAATAGAAGATTGTGAGAGATTAGAAAGTTTGGTGAGCAGTGGGCCCGTCAATGTTGTGGAGTTGCTGACTATAACATGTTGTTGTGGTCTACAATCTATTCCAGATTTAAACCTCTTCACATCCCTCCGTGAATTGAGAATAGAATATTGTAAGAGATTAGAAAGTTTGGTGAGCAGTGGCCCCGTCAATGTTGTGGAGTTGATGACTATAACAGGTTGTAGTGGTCTACAATCTATTCCAGATTTAAACCTCTTCACATCCCTCCGTGAATTGAGAATAAAAGATTGTGAGAGATTAGAAAGTTTGGTGTTCAGTGGGCCCGTCAATGTTGTGGAGTTGCTGACTATAACAGGTTGTAGTGGTCTACAATCTATTCCAGATTTAAACCTTTTCACATCCCTCCGTGAATTGAGCATTGAATATTGTGAGAGATTAGAAAGTTTGGTAAGCAGTGAGCCCGTCTCTGTTGTGGAGTTGAAAATAAGAAATGCACCTAATTTAGAGAGTCAAAGTTTGGACAACCTAACGTCTCTCTCTCTGTTGGTAATTGGTAATTGTGGGAAATTAAAATATCCACCCACAGGTCTACATTGCTGCGCCAGTTTGAAGACATTGAAACTTGGTCGGTTCTGGGAGGAGCTCGATTCCTTCCCTGATTTCCATCTTGGAACCGGATCATCACAACTTCAAAAATTAGAGTTGAACGGGTGGCCCAAGCTCAAGTCTCTGCCTCAACAAATTCAAGACTTCACTTCTCTAACATCTTTGGTAATATGTGAATTCGATGGAGTGGAGGCTCTTGAGGATTGGTTAGGTAACCTTACATCCCTTACGACGCTGAATATTATCTTATGCAAGAAGCTGATGTATCTACCTAGTGTCACAGCTATGCGATGCCTCACCAAATTACGAACCCTAAATATTTGGCAATGTCCCCTTCTGAAGGAAAGATGCACCGAGGACAGCGCCCCAGAATGGCCCAAGATTTATCACATTCCATATATCAACAGTAATTTCTTCTTTCCTGAAATCAAATTTCTTTTTCAATCTTCACCTTTCTGTTTAACTAGAGTTTGTTCATTCTGAATAATTTCTCAAAGGAATAAGACTTGTTTATCCTTCTCCTTTTTCTTGTCAGTTCGATGACTAGACAGAAGACAAATTGACTCTATGCGTACAATGAATTCCTAAGAGCTCCAACTTTGACAGTGAAGAAATGTAAGCTTTGACACAGAAGTTGGTCTTCGTCTACAAGTTTCAGTAATATATGTTGTTCAGGAGTTTATCTGCATTCATTTTTCACTTTTGTTCAGGATTCTATTCCAATTCTATTAAGGATATATTCAAAATACGCTGTAGATGGGTTCACGGACTACGTACGTTTCTTCATAGGAAGGCCATCCACTACAACTAGAAAACATGACAAGAAAGAAAAAAAAATTGAAATTTAACTCGGTAGTTTGTTGGGTTTATAGCATAAAAGGCTTTCTTTTTTAGTGGGAGAGTGAAATTACAATTCAGCTCTAGCATGATTTCTGTACTTGTATGTTTGATTAGAATTACAATTATAGGTATTTATGACTCCATGATTGGTATTTATTTATGCATATGAATATTTTCTTAGGCATGCCGTTTGTCTTTGAGCAGGTACCCTTTCGTTTCAAGGCAATGCTTCTCGGTATTTGTGGATTCTTTATCACCACTTGGTTAGAGGTAATGTGTCTAGTCTGAGTA
This sequence comes from Prunus dulcis, assembly GCF_902201215.1. Taxonomy (NCBI): domain Eukaryota; kingdom Viridiplantae; phylum Streptophyta; class Magnoliopsida; order Rosales; family Rosaceae; genus Prunus; species Prunus dulcis. The sequence goes on along the minus strand of NC_047650.1, from coordinate 39,133,823 downwards.
AATATTCTTGTCCATTGTTAATTTCAGTATTTCTGTTATATGAAGTTGATAAGGCTGAGCATTTTCGTTTTTTCTTTTCAGGGCCTGAAGGGGTGGGTAGAGAGAGAGATTTTGATATATAGAGAGGATTTATTTGCATCGTAACAACTTAATTGAGATAGAACAAAGAAGAAGAAGGACAAAAAATGCAGGACTTTTTCACATTTTGAACCTACATTTTTTAGCATCCAAGGACAAAAAAATGAAGTGGAGTGGAGTTCGTTGTTTCTTTGAATGCTATGACAACCATTGACAAATATTTAAGTCTTAAGCATCAGTCTCATTACCATTATTGTTCTGACATAGCCTGTTCTCTAATGCTGGGATGCGTGTATAACTTTTGTTGGTTGGCATGTCAACCCATTTCTTGTCTGTAATTGATATGACCTTCTGTTGCAATTTATAGATGATAGTTGCAAGCTTTGTACTACGGTATGTCGAACCTCCTCCAAGCATAGTGGATTGACGGGTGTCTTCCTCTATGACTATGGTACAGATTTCGAGAGGGGTCGGGACAGGATTAAGAGCAAGAATAAGGCTACGGACACCATCATACTGTGGATAATGTCCTCCAAGAAAATCATAAACTCGATCGACTTCAACTTCTTTCAGACGACGAGCCCCATCATCAGCACAACTAAACTCATGTGGACGCAGACAATCAATCTCCTGCCAGATAACATGGAGTTTTTCATAGAACACTTTGACAGATTCACCATTCTGGCATGTAAGTGTGGACTGCCGTCGAAGTTGAAACAGCCAAGACCTATTCTGAGTCACAATAGAGGTCTTTCGGGCAGCCTCCCATATATCAAAAGCAATATCACCATGTTCAAACAAGGCGCGAATTGGCTTAGTCATGGAATTGAGAAGCCATGACTGCACTAGACAATTATCTTCTTCCCATTCGACATAGGCAGCAAAATCTTTAGACGGAGCAGGCTTCTTCCCACCGATCCAACTTGCCATACGACGACTAGTAATTGTAATACGAGCACCACGAGACCAAGAGGCATAATTGGAGCCATCCAATTTGTCAGAAGTAATCAGGGTAGAGTAATCGCGCGAGGGACGTTCCTCCTTTGTTGTAGACGCACTAGCACCCACCACGACTTTGAGATCATCACCCATGATAGCAGCGAAAAAAAAATCACAACACGAAGCAGATATGACAAACACAGCACAAGCACGGGCACAAGAACCCTAAAAGGAATCAGGGCACACAATAGAACATGAGTGGGCACAACACACATAGGTCATCAGAAAACCGGCTCTAATGCCAAGTCAAACAATATGGGTAGAATATTTTCATATGTATTTCATTCTCCGAAATGAGGTATTTATAATACAAGGTTACAAACCCTACTAGGAAATAAGAAAAGTCCTAATCACATAATATTTATACAAAAGGAACTAAATAAAAATCCTAATAGAATAAGAAGGAAATATCTTAATAGAACTAGGATATCTCGCCAACAAATCGTTTAGATGACATATTTTGGCCAAGCAAAAACGACTCCCATTGTGCTTGCAACAGCTTTCTAAATCATATTAAAAAGGAACAAAATGTGTTTATTGTTATCTTTTGTGAAGCATTTTTAATAGGAATTTACAGAGAGACCATTAAAGAGAAAAATGTCCCAGTTGTAAAAAATTACCTCCATTCCAGTTGGAACTTGATCTATAATTATTTTGGCTTAGTTTGTAGTTTCTTAGTAGGTAGGTAAATACAATACTTATATTATAGATCTTGGACAAAGTGCTCCAAGATCTAAAAGAAAGGGCGGAATAAAGATAATATTTCGGAAGAAGAAGTTGGGGGACTATGACCCCTTCTATGTTCCTAATGTACATCATATCATAATGGTTGTAAACAATTGTTTTCGTGCCCAACTCTAGTAACCAAAAATGTTTTTAACCCTTTCGTTTTTACACTCTGTTTATTTTTCCTGTTTTGCCAAGAAATGCATGCGGTAATACAAGCACCACGGTATAAAGTAGACAGTAACAGCTGTCCAGGTGTCGTCTAATTATTCGTCCCTGTGAGAAAACTAAAATTGTATACTCAAATTTTTTTTTTTTTTGGTCAATTACATTGATGTTATCCAACTAGCATAATAAGAGGATGAGAAGTACCACTGTAATATTGGGAGTGGAATTATATTTCTCTTTGTGGTGTTTACACTGACAGAATTTCTCCTCAGATAGACTCCACTCTTTCTCTTCTCTCTGACTCTCACTCTATTCTCTTCTCTCTTTCGTATGTGTTTACAAGCAAATATAATGCCTATTTATAGGCAAAGCAAATGGCTTTTAAGGGAGACATAATGATTTCTCCCCAACATCATTATCCCATCTTTTGACTAATACCTTCTAGCTTTATCTCCATCTTTTGACTAATTGCCATCTAGTTTTACCTATGTGGGCTTCATTTCTTTATAACACTCCCCCTTGAAGACCACATGTCCCTAGATTGGTTGCCTCATTAAAACCTTGCTTGGAAAAACCCAGTGGGAAAAAACCTAAGCGAAGGAAAAAGAGTACAACTTTATTTGGGACATAAGGGTAATGCACTCATGTTGCCTCGTTAAAACCTTGCTAGGAAAAACCCGGTGGGAAAAAACCCTAGTCGAAGGAAAAAGAGTACAACGCGCATATGTCCTGTGTTAGAGGACTCTTGAATGCTCCCCCTGATTTTGCATGCTCCAACTTGATTGCTTGCAGAGTTGTCGTAATCCGATGCCATGCACTAACTTTTGGAATGTACATTTCGGCAATGATTTAGTGAAGAGATCTGCCAGGTTATCGCTTGAGCGGATTTGTCTGACTTTGATTTCTTGACTCTTCTGGAGCTCATGTGTATAGAAAAACTTTGGTGATATGTGCTTGGTCCTGTCACCCTTGATATACCCTCCTGTGATCTGAGCAATACAAGCTGCATTGTCCTCATTCAGAATTGTTGGAGTGTCTGTTGCTGAGGGTAGGGCACATGTGCTTCGGATGTGATGGATCACCGACCTTAACCAAACGCATTCACGACTGGCTTCATGGAGGGCAAGTATTTCTGAGTGATTGGAAGATGTGGCCACTAATGTTTGTTTTGTTGAGCGCCATGAGATTGCAGTTCCTCCACATGTAAATACATACCCAGTCTGTGATCGTCCTTGATGTGGATCAGAGAGATATCCTGCATCAGCATAACCAACAATACTCTGGGCGTTGGTCGATTCACTGGAATAGAATAACCCCATGTCTGTTGTCCCACGAAGGTATCGTAGAACATGTTTGATGCCGGTCCAATGTCGCCTTGTTGGAGCAGAACTGTACCTTGCTAACAGATTTACTGAAAATGATATGTCTGGTCTGGTACATTGTGCTAGGTACAATAAAGCACCTATTGCACTAAGATATGGTACTTCTGGACCAAGGACCATTTCATCATCCCCTTTTGGACGATATGGGTCTTTCTTAGTGTCAAGCGATCGAACGACCATTGGAGTGCTAAGTGGATGGGCTTTATCCATGCCAAACCGTTTCAATACTTTTTCAGTATAAGTTGATTGATGCACCAAAATTCCATTAGCATTGTGCTCAATCTGCAAGCCAAGACAATATTTTGTCTTTCCAAGGTCTTTCATCTCAAACTCACGTTTGAGATAATCAGCAGTCTTTTGAAGCTCTTCAGAAGTTCCAATTAGATTCATGTCGTCGACATATACTGCCACTATCGCAAATCCAGACTCTGATTTCTTAATAAACACACATGGGCAAATAGGATCATTTGTGTATCCTTCCTTCAGTAAATACTTACTGAGACGATTGTACCACATTCGTCCAGATTGTTTTAGCCCATATAATGATCTTCTCAATTTAACTGAGAACATGCCCCGTGGTTTATTTCTGGCTGCTTCAGGCAGCCTGAATCCTTCTGGAACTTTCATGTATATATCTGTATCCAATTCTCCATACAAATATGCGGTAATGACATCCATGAGTCTCATTTCAAGTTTTTCTGAAACCGCCAAACTTATTAAGTAACGGAATGTAATTGTGTCCATTACTGGAGAGTACGTTTCCACATAATCAATTCCAGGCCTTTGTGAAAAACCTTGCGCAACGAGTCGCGCTTTATACCTTGAGATCTCATTTTTCTCATTGCGCTTTCTTGTAAATACCCACTTGTAACCTACAGGGTTCACATTGGGTGGAGTTGGAACAATATGTCCAAAAACACTCCTTTTTTTCCAAAGAATTTAATTCTGCCTGGATTGCATCTTTCCACTTAGGCCAATCTTGCCTCTGTGTACATTCATTAATAGAGCACGGCTCAATATCATCATCTTTTATGATCTCAGCAGCCACTGAGAATGCAAATATATCATCGATGATCATCTCATTTCTACTCCACAATTCATCAGTGGACGTATAATTTATGGAGATTTCTTGACTTTCAGGTACGATTGCCACTCCAGGGGCACTTGTCTCACCAATGACGTTTTCCTTTTCAAGAAGTACCTGTCCCTCTTTGGGGGCATTTGAATTATGAATTGTGGGCTCTCTATTTATTTCATTTGGATTCATTTTGTCCATCAACTTCCTCTTTCGAGGAACTGAATCCTTTGAGCCTAGTGGTCTGCCACGCTTTAGGCGTGCAGCAGATGAACCATTTGCTGGCACATTGCTTTGTCCATTATGGACATCAATCCGTGCGGGTGCATTTGCAGCTGGGATATGAGATTTTGTCACCTTTGCTGCATCATTAAATGCATCTGGCATCTGATTTGCAATACTTTGGAGGTGAACGATCCTTCTCACTTCGTTTTCGCATTGAGCAGTATGAGGATCGAGATGAGACAATGTGGATACATTCCATGATAATTCATGTCGTTTTTCAGGAATGAGTTTGCCTTGTTCTTTAGACACAGATTTTTCTCCCCCTAATGGTGGGAAGATTGTCTCATCAAAATCACAATCCGCAAATCGTGCGGTAAAAATATCACCCGTCAGGGGTTCCAAGTATTTGATGATAGATGGTGAATCAAAACCAACATAAATTCCCAATCTGCGTTGAGGGCCCATCTTAGTACGTTGCGGTGGTGCAATGGGCACATATACCGCACACCCAAAAATTCTTAAATGTGAAATGTTTGGTTGATTTCCCAATACGAGTTGTATTGGAGAATATTGATTGTTGGCGACGGGCCTCAATCGCACAAGTGATGCTGCATGTAAAATGGCATATCCCCAAGCAGAAATTGGCAACTTTGTTTTCATTAGCAAAGTGCGTGCTATCAATTGAAGGCGCTTAATTAAAGCTTCTGCCAAGCCATTTTGAGTATGCACATGGGGAACAGGATGTTCAATATCAATGCCTAGTGACATGCAGTAGTCATCAAAAGTTTGAGATGTAAATTCACCAGCATTATCGAGTCTGATTGACTTAATGGGATAATCTGGGAATTGGGCTCGTAATTTAATTATCTGAGCCAAAAGCCTAGCAAATGCCATATTCCGAGTAGATAAAAGACAAACATGTGACCATCGGGTAGATGCGTCCACCAAGACCATAAAGTACCGAAATGGTCCACATGGGGGATGAATAGGTCCACAAATGTCCCCTTGAATTCTCTGCAAAAATGATGGAGACTCAACATCAACCTTTGGTTGTGATGGTCTGATCACCAACTTCCCTTGTGAACAAGCTTGGCAAAAGATGTCACTTGATAACATAATGTGTTTAGTCAACAAGGGATGTCCTTTAGAGTTGGTGATGATCCTGCGCATCATGGTGGATCCAGGATGACCCAACCTGTCATGCCAAAGCTTAAAAGCATTTGAGTCAATGGACTCTTGGTCCATGACACTATGTGCCTCAATTGTCCGTATGGTTGTATAATACAACCCTGATGAGAGCTCACAAAGCTTCTCCAGTATACGCTTTTGGGTATCACTGGAGGTAATGCAAAGATATTCCATGTTTTCCTCTTTCTTTGTTTCAACATGGTAGCCATTCAAACGTATATCTTTGAAACTCAACAGATTCCTTCTGGAGTTAGATGAATACAAAGCATCTGAAATAGACAGTATTGTTCCATTTGGTAACATAATTTGGGCTATTCCTGAGCCTTCAATCAGATCTGCAGGACCTGATATGGTTGTTACCTTTGCTTTTGTAAGCATTAATTTTGAGAAATACTTCCGATCTTGAAGGATCGTATGAGTAGTCGCGCTGTCTGCGAGACAAATATCTTTGCCATAGCCTTTGTTTTGAGGGCATCCATAATTTACATCCATGCCACCAAATAAGTAAAATAAGCTGAATCAATAAAGAAGAAAACATTACCACTTTTATTGGATTGAAATTTAAACAACACTTCAGCTAATACAAATAGTACATTAAGGAATTTAATCTAATTCGGACTCATAAGCTTCATTCCCTCTTTTAGTAACAAAATCAGAAACATCCAGATGCGTCTTGTTTAGCTGACGTGATATTTCTGATGAGCCATCTGTGGCTGGCGGAGCATGATCAATGTAATTTATCTCCACTTTCCTGTTCTTAAGTGAAGCTTGATAGAGATCCGCCAAATGCTTGGGCGTACGACATGCGCGCACCCAATGTCCCTTTGCACCACATCTGTGACAAGGGCTTTCAACATTTCTAGGCACATGGCTCATCTGTGCCTTTCCCTTATTACGGGATGCATTTTTGCCATTCGTGGATGGACCGCTCCTTGGACCTAAACCCTCTGAACGAGCACCACGATTTTTTCTATTTCCTTGCCAGTGGCCACGCTTGCCCCATCGCCCACGTTTGTGGATATTACCACGAGATGAAGTGGCATTCACTTCCTGAGATGCAGCATTTATTTCAGGAAGTGGTGCTGAGCCCGTTGGGCGAGATTGGTGATTCTTTAATAAGAGCTCATTATTCTGCTCAGCTAACAAGAGGCAAGATACAAGTTCCGAGTACTTCTTGAAACCGCTATGTCTGTATTGCTGCTGAAGGAGGACATTTGAAGCATGAAAAGTGCTCAGAGTTTTTTCGAGCATATCCTCCTCAGATATATTTTCCCCACATAGCCTCATTAATGAGGTAATTCTGTGCATAGCAGAGTTATACTCGGACACTGACTTGAAATCTTGAAATCTCAAGTGAGTCCATTCGTATCTAGCTCTTGGGAGAGTCACCATCCTCTGGTGATCGTATCTTTCACCTAGAGCTTTCCATAGAACCAACGGTTCATCAACCACCACATATTCGCTCTTCAGCGCTTCATGGATGTGGCGGCGAAGAAAGATCATGGCCTTCGCATTCTCTTCAGGCGAAGCATCATTCTCATCTACAATTGTTTGTCCGAGGCCATTGGCTCGTAGATGAATTTTGGCATCCAGGACCCATGATAAATAGTTGTCCCCGGAAAGGTCCAAGGCAGCAAACTCTAGTTTTGCCAAATTTGCCATCCAAAACTTTAGGCTCGAGATCTGGGACATTAAGCCACTTATTAATAGGAATTTCAGGCCCTCATTATTCAGGTATATTAATTGATGATAAAAATAAAGTGCTATGAATTTGCTGGTATGGACGATAAACCCGCACCATACCTTAAATAAAATTAAATGTGCGGTAAAGTAAATTCATAAAGTAAATTGCTTGCTGTATGGACGTTAATTCCGCACCATACTTTAAATAAAAGTAAATATGCGGTAAAGTAAATTCATAAAGTATGAGGGTTAATTCCACATCATACTTTTAATAAAAGTAAATGTGCGGTAAAGTAAATTCATAAAGTATGAGGGTTAATTCCACATCATACTTTTAATAAAAGTAAATGTGCGGTAAAGTAAATTCATAAAGTATGAGGGTTAATTCCACATCATACCTTAAGTAAGAGTAAATGTGCTTGTATGGGCACTAATTCTGCTCCATACTTTTTAAATAAAAGTAAAGGCAGCTGTGTGGACGATAAACCCGCGCCACACCTTTAAATAAATATTGCCGTATGGGTAATAAACCTACACCATACCATAAATAAAATAAATGTGGGGATAAAAACCTCCACCTAATATATATGAAGTGCATAATATATCATATATTGTGGGCAATATAACTGCGCCACTATTCAAGATATAATAGATGGGTTTTAAGATCACACCATCATTTTATTACAATAATTTGTGTTACAACGCGATGGGTAAAAAAAAAAATTACACCACCATAAAATAACAGGACGGATTAAACAACATAGAAATTACAAATTACGTTACAAAGAAGTAAATTAAACAAGCATGGATTAAACAACATAGAAATTGTGAGAACACAAAAAAAAAGTTTGCATGTCGTTGTAGTAGTAAAGTGAGAGTAGACATATGACAGAGAGGAGACAGAGAAATAACCACATAGTGTTGAGTTGGAAAAATTTCAGAAATAAAAGGAGAGACTATCGTGCTGATAACGTGTTATAAAACTAGAATAATAAGAGGATGAGAAGTACCACTGTAATATTGGGAGTGGAATTATATTTCTCTTTGTGGTGTTTACACTGACAGAATTTCTCCTCAGATAAACTCCACTCTTTCTCTTCTCTCTGACTCTCACTCTATTCTCTTCTTTCTTCCGTATGTGTTTACAAGCAAATATAATGCCTATTTATAGGCAAAGCAAATATAATGCCTATTTATAGGCAAAGCAAATGGCTTTTAAGGGAGACATAATGATTTCTCCCCAACATCATTATCCCATCTTTTGACTAATACCTCCTAGCTTTATCTCCATCTTTTGACTAATTGCCATCTAGTTTTACCTATACCTATGTGGGCTTCATTTCTTTATAACATAAATTTCTTTGTTGGATTCGGGGCAACATATGTATTTTCGTGTCAAAAGATTGTTTCCTCTTCCACACGGGAATTGGAAAGTGATGATAATACGTTATATTTTGGGACCAAGAAAAACAAAGATTCGTTACTCCAATCAGGCCAAAGCACCACAGCAGGCACGTGCAATCGTGACAAACTGTCAAATTTGGTAGTACCATGTAAGTCGAGGACCATTCTGAACATTTTGGACCCCATGTGTGATCTATCACTGTTTTTTATTTAAAATAATGAAGTTGGCTGAAGGCCTAAATAATTGTTGGATCAATTCAATTTGGCTGAAAGCCTAAATAATAGATCAACTTTAAATTCATTTTTATCAGTATCTAGTTTTTTTTTTTTTTTTTTTCCAAGCTCACATGTTTTATCTTATTGTTGTTTAGAAAAGGTTTTGAGTTTAAGTTTTAGTATCCGTGTAGTGTGTGTGAGTTTAATAATATTATCGCATCCTCTCAATAAGAAATATCTTTAAAAAAATGTTATTATCTATATACATTTTAAAGTTATTATTTTATATATGTAGATATATATTAAATTACTAAAGTCCCACACATAAGAATTCAGTTATGGGTCTAACCAAATAGCCTACTCTCCTTTGACATAGCCATCAGAGAGAACCTTGCCCATGATAGACCACCTCCCGCCGCCCTAAAGTCTCAATCGTGAAAACTTCCCCCCCCTAAAAGTAGGTGGATTGCAACACATGGGCCTCGCCTATTTTAGTGTGTTATGAAGGCACACCTGTGGTAGGAATCTCAAGGGCTATTTTGGTCTTTTTGTATTGTGATGAGATAAAACTTATCTAATAGTTAGGTTATAGTCTGTTAATTAGATAGGAATTTATGTTAAGTGTTAGTTTTGTGTTGTTAAGTATTAGTTTCTGTTGTTGCTTAGCCAATAAGCACTATATTAGGAAGCTTTCAGTTCAATTAATTTTTAGACTTGCAATCATTCTATAAAAAACATCAATTATAGTTCTGATTTTTTGAACATTGAGTTAAGGTTGAAGAGGTTTTATCATTTGATAATCTCAAAGACTGTTTTTGGTCTTTTAATATTGTGTTAAGGTGACACTTATTTAGTGGTTTTGTCGTAGGTTTGTTAATTAGTAGGAATTTCTGTTAAGTGTTAATCTCTATTGTTTCTTAGCTGATAAGCAACTATATTAGGAAGCTTTCAACTCAATTATAGTTTTCAGGTCTACCATTCTGAAAAACAATCAATACTACTGGTCAGTGGCGAAGTTAGGATTTCATGTGTGTGGGGGCCTCTTATAAATTATAAAAAATAAAAAATTCGAACTCACAATACATACAAAAAATAGTCTATATAAATATATATATATATATATATCACATATGTCAAGAATTATATTGGTTATTGGTTGCAATCATAATTGTTCTCGACAAAGGGATAGACAAATATATTCCAAGCAAGAAAAATTGCAAGAGATAGACAAAGAGTAGCGATTTAGCAAATATCTTTAAAGCTTTTTCCCCCATTAAACCCAATAGAAAGAAGAGAAAAAAAATCAAAAATTCCCAAATTAAAAAAAAAACCTTAGGCCCCTTCATGCATTCATATCATACATGAAAAAAATATTGACTAAGTATGAAAAATGGTTTTTTAGAATAATCATTTTCTCAAGATAATTTTTGGCGGCTTTTATTCCTTACACATCAAATAAAAAAAACTTGATTTTATGGGATTTTAGTATGAAGTATATATTGACTTAATGAGCCATCATTTTTAGCCTAAATCGTATTTTACACGAAAACTGATTCATATTTTGATTTGGTGGGAATTTAATTTTCTAGTATTTTTATTTGAATCCAAATAGGGGTACTTCCTTATTTACATTGTAAAATTAAGTAAATTGAGTAATATAAAAATAAATTAAAGTAAAAGGACAGAGACATTTACTTAAATGTTGAAAATGAAAATAAAGTAATCTGTACACCTGGAGTGCACCACTACCAGCTGAGTAAGTGAGCAATTTGAACTATAGGTCTGCTACAACGCATGTGGGTACATATCAAAACGTAAAGTATTTGAAATAATATATGTACATATAGAAATACATAACAGTATATTACTTTTAAAATATAAAAAAACTTGAGTGGGGGTCGGGGACCACACTGGTCCCAATGTGGCTCCGCCCCTGCTACTGGCAGAGGAGATATCAAACCTAGAACCTTGGATGCAAGAGTAAATATTCTTATGCTTATCTTCGTCTTTTTCCACCTCCAATATCACTTGTATACAAAGATAAAAAAAATAAAAAAGAACTCAAGCTGCCACAAAATTCACTTTAAAAAAATACTTTAGATATCCTCTAAACATACGATTTAAAGTAAGGGTCTTTTGATATAGGTCCAATTTTGAGTTTGCACTATGAATGCAGTTCACCTATCTTCTGACATAGAATTAGGTCCAGCGACTCAATAGGCTAGCCAAGTATGCAAAGCCTTGGCCACTATTTTTGAAACATTTACACATATTGTCATTGTACAATCAATCCTCTAAATTTTATTAATTACTACAATCAATAAATTAGTATCACATTTTTACAATTTATCAAATGCTTTCAACCAATGAATTCCTTATGGTGAGGTATATATGTCTTTGGGTGGTTTGATTTACCTACTTTGCAGGTTTGTGTATGCCTCCTTCATAGGTATTTTCATATCATATATCGCCTCCATAGGTAATTAACATTCATATGCATACCTCCTCCGTAGAAAAATTACCTTCATATGTATACCTCCTCCATAGGTAATTTACCTATTCATACCTAATTAATATTCATGTATATTCCTAGTCCATAGATAATCATACCTCCTCCGTAGGATTGTAAGAAGAAAAAGAAGGAAGAAGATGAACAAGATTAAGAAGAAAGATTACAGGAAATTTATTTATTTATTATTTTGGTATCAGCGCATGTTTATGAGATTTTCAAAATTAAAATGGATAGACAAGAAAATATTTTATAAATTCAAATCATAATTAACTAAAAGGTCAAATATAGTAATTATTGACCTAATCAGTCTTCCACGATTTAAATCATAAGGGCATAATTGGTACATAAAAATAAATTTAAAAAGAAAAAATATATATGATTACATCATAAAATTAGAGAAAAAAATGTAATCCTATGTGGCATTGAAGTCATAGGACTTGAATTACTAACAATACGTGTATAGATTGCACCCAAATTCTATCATAAGAATTGAACTTATATCGAATTATTTATTTAAAGTAATATTTGTTGTATCATATATTTTGATTGGTTCATGTAGATAATCGTAACTTAGCCACAATAAGGGGTGGGGGGAGGGCGTTATACACGCAAAATGCATGTGTGGACACAATGGATAGAAATGATTATATCTTAAGGACAAATCATGTAGTTGAGCGTTTGTATTCTTAATTGCTCTCTTATGCAACAAATGCATGAGATGTTAAGGGAGTGCAAATCGTACTTGTTTTCTCCTCCCAATTCAAGGATATGATATATTTCATCGACGGAGAATAATAAATAAATAATACATAAATGAATTGATAACAGTAAATAATTGTACTAGATGCTGTTTATATCCAATGAGAGTATATCAACCATCCACAAAATATTCATCTAGAATTGATGGTAGATACGTACATTCATCCACTGTTTATCGTTTAGGGTTTACCGTTTACAACATAGCCGTCATGGTAGAGTTCAAAGGCTATTCAAGTTGCTGCTACTCTCATGGCTACTGAGACTTTCGCTTCTTCAATGGCTTTACAAATTGCTTCTTTCGTTGAACGGAAATGCTATAATGAGGGGTTGAGCGCACATATTTGTTGGATATGGATTGGCATTTCTTCTTGAGGTGATAAAAAATCCTTCACAATAATATTGCTGATTGAAATGTAGCCCACCCAATCCACCAATCTTGGGTTTCAGATTGGACTATAAGGTTAATATTGAAAGCCAACTTTTCATACTTAGACCCAACCCAAGTAGAGCAAAATGCCTACTCTCATTGGGACTAGCCCAAGAATTCATCACAGTTTTTATTTTAGTTTCTAAAAAAATTCACCTTTTATTCTGGAAAAAAACAACAAATTTTCAATTTTACACTCATTTCTTCTTCTTTTTTCCCAAATTAATCGGTTTGTAACTTGAAGTCGTTAAGAGAATTTATCCAAAATCCCAAGACCAACGTGTGACTAGATAGGCTGGAAGTTGGAACTCACAACAAATTTTATTCTTTCCTACTTTTTATCTTTTTTATATATGTAAATTTAGCCCACATCATTACCAACTCTAGCCCATCTTCTCTAACTCCAATCTGTACGAAAAACCTAGTTTGTCCAACAATGTTTGATATTAAAAACAAAAACAAAAAAGAAAACGAAATCAAAGCATTGTTGTTCACGTGATATGCATCTCTTAACTCTAAAGAAGTTCACATCTTAGCTTAGCTTACCTTCCTTAAAAATTTCTCCTGTAAACCCTAGGTCTTGCTCTTTGGTCCTTACACCAAACTGTTCTGTACTTTTTTATCCAGGGACCACCTCTCAAATTATGAAAACTTATTGGGCCCCCCAAAACCCCTATCTGGTGCAGTTTTTTTCATCTGGTGGGCATTGTTTGTCCAATTTGAACAAAAGAAGAAAAGGGAAAGAGAGCCCCATACATACCCAATCCCGTAGAGTGTTCTTTTTTACTGTTTCTGAGCTTCACAGTAATTTTTAAACTTTGTACTGCAAGCGACTGCTGCCGCATCAATCAGTGCATGTGCTTTGCGTTTTGTTTGTTGTTAGAACTTGACAAGGTAAAAGTCTTGATGGGATTTGAATTCTGCATGGCAATGAAGGAGAAAAATGGTTAGTGTTTCTGAGTGAGCTGTTGTTGGGGGACCAGACTGAACCAGTGGACCAGTACTGCTTGTTTGTTCCATCATCAAGAATTATGAATTATGGGGCATCTTTGTATCACATCACAGATCATATTAAAGAAAGAGGAATCGAACCTAAAATCACATGAATGTTCTATTTTATCTCAACGCTTATAACTTATTTCTACATTAATTTTCGATACATATCCACACACTTTAGCACTAAAACATAAAGACAACGAATTTCGACCTCTCTCACTTCTGAGCCATGTATATTTGAAATGAAGAATAATTATTGTTATCTGTCCAAAATAATAATAATAATAATTGTTGTTAACTCATGTAGCCTAAATAGTAACCCACATGCCTCGAGGGAATTTCTTGGAGCTCTAAATTCTAAAACTCTAAAATCAAACTCTTTTTTATTTTTATTTTCAAAAGGGTTATTGAAAGATTGGTCCAACACAAATCTCAAAAAGGTCTTATAAAATTGGAAATGAAAGGCCTAAAATTTGAATCACATGTGGTCATGTGAGTAATGTGCTCATGTGAGTACTTACTAGTTAATTATATTGACATATAAGACAAAGGAAAAACATGCGTATCTGAATCAGATATTCAGAAACATTCCTTGGAAGCATGCTTGATGAGCAGTATTGACTATCATACACCTATAATAATCTCTACTCAGATCTGGTAATTGCTCTCTCTCACACACACACACACATGTATAATAGTTAATACCAAAAGTCCAACTTACTCTTTTATTTCTTTTATGCGAGGTAAAGGGTAATAGGCAAGAACAAGTGTAATTTAGTACTCAAACTAGCTATAGTTCCGATTCATTAGAATTTAGGGCATGTTCACTCACCTAGAAAAGGAATGAGACTCATTTCCATTCATGACCACTCATTTGTTTACTTGCATGTTGGGAATGAAAAGTGATGCGAAGCTCACATATATTCATGACTTTGATTCCTGATATAGGGGCAATGACATTCCGGAATAGGGAAGGTGGTATTGGTAATCAAATTGGTTTTCATTCTGATTCTTAACAATAGTAAACAGATTTAATCAGAATTCGTTTTGTTTTCATTCTGATTCCTAATAGTTAGTAAACAACTTAATTGGAATGCTTGACTCGGATTCCAAGTTAATCCGATTCCTGAATAATCTAATTCATGTGTATCCCAATTCCTGATTCCCTTAGTAAATAACTTATAAGGAGTCAATACCATTCTTATTCCTGATTCCCTTTTGTTTTCTTATAAAGGTGCCTAAACTTTACTCTTTTTTTTCTTTTTCTTTTTTGTATTGGCAACTGGAAAATTTGTATGATCATGACTTACTCATTAAATACCATGTCTTAAAAAAGATTTTTTTAAATATATTTTTTATTTATAAAAGTCAATATAATTTTATTAGATCAATAAAAATAAAGAATACAAAGGACAAAGACTGTAAAAGTAACCATCCTAATAACAATATGGCAACCATGGGTAAAACTTCTCTAGTGACTTGAGTGAGTTGAAAAATTGAAACGATCTGGAGAGAATCACACTCGAAAATAACTTTTTTAAAACCCCTTTCAACCACCATAATTTCCTCGAATCTAATTCAATGACATCAAAGACAAAAACTAATTGTTAACCGACATAACTCTCTTAAAAAAATAATTCTAAAACTTCATAATATGTATAAGATTCATTAATTATCGTCTCACAGTAACATGCGGCATGTCTGTTTCTTTCTATTAATTAATTAAGTGATTATGGGACTTAATTTGGATGAAACCATCACCAAAGGCAACGTCTTTTTCACTTCAATTGTGTAATTTAAAAAAAATAAATTTTATCTCTCTCATATTGCTAATGAGATAGCTCCATCTACCGTTTGTCTTCTTCATATTCTTTTTTTCTATTAATCTAATAAAATTTATCGCCTTCTTATCCAAATAAAAAATGAAAAATTGCGTAATAAATTTAGGCATGTGCTCAGTTTTCTCACCAGCCTCCAAGGCTCTGGAAATTATTTGAGACGACTTGTGTCCTCGGCTGGTCGGTTACCCACACCACACAACTAAAGCACGTCCCCAAGAGTAGCTATCTGTCTCTAATGACTAATCTCTAAGCCAAGAAGCCAACTCCAAAAGTCCTCAAACTTTTGGAAATTTCAAATTTTCATAGGAGCTATGGATTGAGCTATATGTTGCTTTCCAAGTATGTCTATGTCACGTGACCTCAATGGCTATCTGAACCATTCGTCTGGTATTTTAATAGTAAAATGATTCATGGTATTTTACATGAAATTGATAGTGAAAATGGCTACCACGATGAGCTAAAAGTCCTCTTCAATCAGCATCACTAGTGTCACCATCACTTTCATTTCTTTTGGTGCAAAAGCACCATAAATAACCTAACCTAGGCTCAACAACTCTTCCACAATGTATAGGATTCCTCACGATTTTATTATAATAGTAGGTAAGACTAACTTTTGTTTTGAACAAAAAGAATAATGATATTGCCTCATCTCTGTTAACCAGTGTTGACGAAATGTTGGTAGGAAAAAAAAAAAAAAAACTCGCGAAATTCGACCAAGTGGTGAAAAAGAAAAAAAATTACATTACAATTAGGATAGGTCAAGAACTCGATCCCTTTTGGCGTTTATCATTATGGTTCCCCTTGGTTTGGTGGCCTAAACTTGTCTCAGCTTCCGACTTATCGCTTTTGCTAGTTTTTGGTTTCGTTTTGTTCTATGATGGTTTGCATTATTGCTTACCTTTGGTTCGTTTTTAGCTCTTTTTTAATGGGGTTTTGGTTCTTGTCCCCCCCCACAAATAGCTTTACCAACAACTTTTCAGAAGAATAATGATAAGATACTTATCAACATTAGATATTATTCTATACAAATCATCATTTATTTTTCTTCAAAATATCCTAATCATGTTTAGTATTTGAAATAGTAAGGTGGATTAGTCTATGTCCATGCTTCCCACACCTCATTAGCCCTCATGGGGTCCTTGCCCCTTACAACAATGAGTGAGGGAGAGAGACTTTCATTTGAAATTCGTATGGAGCAACTTTGATCCAAAAAAAAGGTTTTGATGCTTCATGTCTAGCTATCTGAGTCAGAAGTCAGAACAGTAAATTCCAACTAGGAAAATGCTAGCCAGTCAGTAAATCCACTGTTCTGCTTAGGTGAAAAAGAAAGAAAGAAAATCTACTTTTTCTGCTTTCTTTTTCAACTTAACCAGTCCTTGCTTTCCATGTATGCAATTATTGGAAAATACAAAGTCATCACTCATCAGACAACGGCTGAAAAGGAGACTAAACAAACCATGCTTTTTCATTTTCCATTAACAGATTATATATATATCCATAAAAAGATATAGTAAGTTCAACACAGAAGCATCAAGGAAATGCTAGAAAACAGAGAAAGCAAACAGTTTGAAAAATTAGAAAAAACACAACTTTATTAAGGAGATGGAGGCCAACCATGCCCTCCATACACTGCATCCCCATTCTGATCAATTCCTTCATAGAACCTCAGCTCAAGCTCCTCCAGCCTTCCCTCATCATCCCACATTCCATCATAACTCACATCATCATCATCATCATAGTAATCCTCCAATTCACCAGCCACAAATTCCCAGGCCAAATACTCAGAAGCATCTGAGAAATCGGAGCAATCTTCCCACTCATTCCTCTCATAGTAGTCCAGAATAAGAGGCCCTAAAACCTTCAATTTTGGGTACTTTTCCTTGAGGAACTTGTCCTCAAGTTGAACATCCCAACACCCTCTCAAATCCAAAAACTCGAGCTCAGTGCAGTTTGAGAGTATTTGAAGAGCGCTTTTTGTGCTGATAAGATGGTATGCCATCTCAAGGTGCTTCAGCCTAGGCATTGTGGTGGCAATGGCATGAGCCTCCTCATCCATCAAAGGCTTGCCTGCTGTATCCAATGGGTGCATGTTCCGGCACAACCCCACGAGCAATTTACAGTTCTTTCCGATTGCCTCTAAAGCCCGAGAACCAATTTTGCCACAGTAGCTAAGATCCAAGAAAGTGATAGTAGAAAGCCTTCCAGCTGTCTGTTCTACTATTGAATCACCTATTTCACTTCTTGGCAGTCTCAAGGTCTGAAGAGAACCAGCACTTGCAAAACCAAGAAAACAGGACTCAAATCAAAAAGAACCAATTTATCATAAACCACTCTTCCCCAAACAAAAAGAAGAAAAAAAACTTAATTAACGAAAGACATTGAATATATGGCCTGAACTACTGATTCTACAAGTATATAAGAATATCATCACGATTGAGCCAGAGGATTCACCTTATACTAAATGCTATGCTGTCTAATGGGTTTGCCAAAAAAAAAAAGGTCATTTATGGGAGCAAAAACATAGAGCATTATTCGCATAGGAGCCAATGGGTTAGAACAAAATTTAAAGAATTCTGCTTACTGTTCAGTGATGTAGGAGAACATCATGTCATTTTGGAGGCCAGAAACACAGAGCTTTCGGAGCGATCCACAACTTCTTGCAATCAGCATTTGAAGCATACGATCAAGGTGCTGAGGCTGGCATCTATTACTCCATTCCTCAATGTCTATCTCTTGCCAACAGTAAGGCCCCATCGCTACCTTGCTCCAGGATTGGCAAACCCTTGGGATCACTGTTAGTATATCCTGGAGAGTAAGGTTGCTGAAAATCAGACCCAATGCATCTGGTATTAATTCGTCCCAATGCCGAAAATCAGTTCCCACTTCCATCTAGTCTGCCTGCAGAAAACGAGAAAACCCACAAGTGGAAAATCAGTTTTCAGAGCAAACACTTGGCATTAAAAAGGGGAAAGAAAATATGACATATTAGATAAATCTCATGTAAAAAGAACGAATTTGTCTGAAATTCATGAGAACCACTGTAGCAGGTACCAAAAGAAATAAAGATTCATATACAATGTGTGAGCAGAAGTGAATCCATCATTTTTTCCACTAATCATGTAACATTAACAACTGCTGGAAAACAAAATGCCCTTCTATGCCAATAAAAACAAGAAAATTCAGAAGAGGAATTACAAAAACAAAAAGATAAGGCAGAAAATGGACAAACATAAAACATACAGTTGTAGGAGAAGATAATCAGAAAAATTAACAGGCAAGGAAAATAATTTGGGAGAGAGAAGAAAGTTCAAAGAATTAATATCTGCAAAAGAAGACCAAAAAGAAATCAAAGATAAGATATCAAATTAAAACTCTTGTGGTAGATCCAGCAACACCCAGATGTGACCAATAAAACCATAACATGGGTGAAACAAAAGAGATTTCAGTCCAAATGAGAGCTAAAAGCAGTGGCCAACCAATAAAAGAATCAAAACCCAGGAGGAGGAAGGCATAAGATGAACAGAGTCCAAATCACTGCATGTGTATCAAGGGGTTGTTTGATTAAGTGCATGACGACCTCCTCACAGATCTAGAGGAGAGCCAAAACACCACTAGGTAGCTGAGTAAATGAGATAAAGATTTAGGCTTTGAAAACTCATAACCCAAGAAGCAGAAAGACCAACACTGAACTCGGGCTTATACAAACAAAACCACATCTTTCAGTTGCAGATGCGGTGTGAAATCCCCTGCTTTGCAAACAAGTCCACCATAGTGGAAAAAGATTGCAGCTTTTATCTTCTGTACAAATATTTTTCCTTTTTGAAGAAGATTTTAGACAAAATATATGTTAAAACGTAACAACATACACTGATTATACGCCCTAAAGGAGTGGGCTTTGTTAGTTTCCAGGATTTGGATCATGCAACTACTCACCGGGTTATCCGCCAGAGACGCAGGGCAAAAGAGAGAGAGAGAGAGAGATAGAGAGAGGAAAGCTACAAAATGAAACCCATCTGCTGCCACCAGCAAGCAGAATCCAGAACAACAAAGGTAAAAACAAAAACAAAGAGTGAAAACGCAACAAATACGTATGACTGAGGTATGAAAAAGGTTAAATTAATTTGAACCCATTTGATGGATACACACCTCAACTCTCTCTCTCTCTCTCTCTCTCTCTCTCTCTCTCTCTCTCTCCAACTTAGATCAGGAGAAATTTAAAATTGAAAACTCCAACTTTGAAAATGATTAAATGAAAATTGGACACTGAAAACTGTCAAAATGGGTGTTTAATGATAGATTTAAATGATATTGGTGTTTGGTGTTGGCATCATCCATCCACATACATGCATGTAATTAAAAATAGGATGTTGGGTTTTCTGAAAGATAGGATGTGAGATGACTAAATGGGCAGTAAATACTGTGGAAAGATAGAGACATGAGAGAGAAGTTACAAATTTTTTTTTTGGACAGGGAGAGAAGTTACAATTTCCAACTGGGGTTTGTGGGAAAGAGAAGCACCGACACGAGTCGGTGGCTTAGAGGAGTGAGAGGGAGGTGGTGAACCATCTGGAAACTGGAAATTATGGCACTCTCTGATTTTTTCCAACACTACGTTGAAAATATTGAAACTTGAAACTGCGTTGGTTAAATACATTGACCATAGTTAAAGACCAAGGTTTTATATTCAAGTTTTTCAACCTACAGGTTCAGTTTTACTCCCTGTAACCTTTCTGGTTTCAATTTCAAACATGGGATTCTTTGCTACAGTCAATAAGTTTATTTCTTTTTCTTTTTCCTATGAATCTGAGTTAAATCTGTTTGGATGTGCAGTAAATGCAGGTTGGGCAAGTGGGCAAAGTCAGATTGAAAAGTGAAGAAGAATGCAACAATAATGTATTTGCCATGCCATTCTTGCTTGTTTACCCTTTTGTCTGTGTTCCATTTTTATGGAACGCCAAGTTTGTCAACAATTCTTCGGGAAATAGCTACTATTATTACTAGAAATTTATCTTATTCTTGTGACCTTTTTTTGTGTGGAATCTTTCACTAGTTTCGTGTAACACACTACTTGATTTAGATTGGGATAAGGATTTGGGACCTACTATCTAGATAAACAAAAAAAATGAGGTGTTGTAGACCAACGAAATGAGCATTGAGACTAGGTGCAACATAATAATCATGAATTATAGTGGCAAATGAATCTCACATGCATTAATGGTTGATATTTGTTTACGTGTGCATGAATTTCGTATTTTGATTTAAGGTTTCGTTTGGTTCACGCTAAGGATTTGATGGAAAATCATTTTCTATGTCTTTTTTTTTTTTTTTTCTAATGGATGAGAAATTGAAAATTATTTTGGCATGTTTGATAATACTAGGAAAGTATTCATAAAATACAACTTTATTTCCTTTTCCACGTTTGGTTTGTGAATAGAAACATACTTTGGTTTTTATTAGTTAAGAAATTAAATAAAAAAGGAATGCATTTAATGCTAAATTGTTCATGAGTACAATTTGGTCATGAAAAACGTGCATATAATCTTAGTTTCCCACATGAAGATAAAATGAAAACCAAAATGCATGGAGGGTTTCATTTTTCCCTATCTTTTTTCGATATGCCAGAAAATCATTTTCTATGTCTAGACTTACCAAACAAGATAAATCAATGAACTATAAAACATAAGGATACATAGTAGAAAGACTTGTAATTAAAAAAGAAAATTCCATATAATTGCCACATCATTTTAGGGCCCTTGGATGTCATTAGAACCAATGCTTAAAAAATGTGTAACTTTTATGAATTACTCTTGAGATTCAAAATAAATTGACCCTGCCACGCGCCGCACCTTAATATAGGTGAAAAACTTCTCTATTTTCGTTGTATTGTTCTCTTCTTTTTATTTTTATTTTTTTTTAATAAGTGACATGAAGAAAGAGATAAGATAAACGAGAGCATGCAAGTTTTTCTCTTACTATAGGAAGGCATGGTACCCATGTTCTGTACAATTCCTAATTTTATTAATGATTATATATTATGTTTTGGAAAATATATTCTTTTTTCCTTTTGACTTTCCATGGTTAAGAATAATTAATTAATCTAGAAAAATCCTTTGCTTTCAACTCACTGGAGCAGAACAGTGAACCGAACCCAACCCACGCAAAATGAGGATGCATAGATATAATTTGGATGCTGGGGAAGTGCGAATCTATGGAAAGGTTGTGTGTGCAGTGACTAAGAGCCATGCTAGACAGACAAGAGAGAGAAAAGACAGCAAGCAAAACAGGCAAGAGAAAGAGAGAACAGCAGCGGAGACAGAGATGGGGCAGAGAGGCTAATTTTTCCACCTACTCCAAATTACAATGGTAAAAAGGTCAGTGTGGGGTCTCTGTACTTTTTATTCTTTTTTGGCTCAACTTGCGCGTGGGAGCCCCAGTCCATTTTCCAGACAAAAAATGATAAAAAATCATTTTAATAAAAATATATAACATTCCTATTATTTTACTTTAACCAACATTACTGTTAGATTTGAGATATTTTAATTTTTTAAAATGTAGCTATGTTTCTTTTTGGAGGTGGAGTTGTTAGCCATGGTGGATCTACTATTTTTGGGTGTTGTGAGATTACGTGGGTTTTTGGAGGTGTTGTGGTCTTCTCTGGCCAGATGAATGATGGGCGGTAAGGCTTTTTCATTTTGGATGGTTCTGGTGCCCAGTTAGTGCAGAATTTGTTGGTCTTTCATGATCTCTGTGGAGCATTGGTGCTGCAATAAGCCTTGTGCATCCTCGTACCTTCAACTCTCAATGAGCTAGACTTGATTTTGCTCATTGTCTTGATGGATTTAATTTTCCGAATTATTGTATGCATGAACTTCCATTTAAGGTATATCCTTACTTGAACATTATTTGATTTTGCAAGTCTCCCTTCTCACATCATCTTCTTGTGAACTAAATTTAGAAATGTTTCAATGCCTCTACCAAGGTCCACCTAGTGCAAAGACCTATATGTATGAATACAGAGGGTGTAGTGCAAAGCACAAGAGTGCTGGATTTAATTCATAACATTGTGTTGGGTCATAGATGAGTGAGAATAAAGACTTGCTACTACACTTTGCATGCATGCATGCATATTGTAGAACTTCCCCATCTAGCACACTGGATTATTTAAGTCTTCACTAAAAAGATCATCACAAATAAGTACTTTGACCTACCAACCAAAACAAAAATTATGTACATTGACCCTTGTATATCATGCTTCAAGGAAAGAAGAAAAAGAATTTCATGTCTTGTTGTGTTTAATATTTTTCATTTAAAAGTAAAAAGGTATTTTCGAATAAGACTACTAACACATTTAATGAATGCAATTCAACGATCAAAATTTTGTAATCAATCTTTAACATAAAATATTTATTGAGAAACTAAAAATACATAAATCTTCTTTCCTAGATTTCTTCTGAAAATGGCATCAAAGGTTAAACAAGGACTAGCCCACCACCACGCCATACAGCCCATCTATCACCAAGATTCATTCACTGCATTGAACTCTGAAATTTCGAGTTTTTTTGTTGTTGTTGTAATTCTACTTAATCTTTCCTCAAAACTTAAAATAATGCCCCCGAGCACACCGTTACTTCAAAACATCCATTTTGTGATTGTAGAGGGAGCATCCCTAAACAAACTGCAAGGAAATTAAGAAATCTGTATATTTTTTCAGCATAATCAAGAATCAAGACTACTTGATTTAGGGCATCAAGGGAAAATACTACTATTTTTTTTCTTTATTGGATCAAGGGCAAAGATAGAGATGGACAAACTAGAGGGCATGAGGATGCATATATTAATATTGAAAGGAAATTAATTAATTAATTAATCTTCATGTAAAGTACTGAACCTTGAATTAGGAACTAATTAATCTCTCTGGATTGGAAGTAGGGCTTTAAGAGCACTTCCACTCATGGTATATATATATATTTTACACCTATTGCCATGGTAACCCAAGGACAATTACTATTCACATGGGATTAATTTTATTTTTATGTATGAGATTAATAATAATAAAAATTCTATGTGTGTATTAAAAAAAGATTCTGAATTTTTTTGGTAGTTTTTCAGATTTTTATTTTTTATAAAAATTTTGCCCGGGCTGGATTTGTATGGTGGAGTGGGTTACTTCAACCTAAGGGGGCCTTTTGCCCAGTCTGGATTTTGCGGTGAAAGTGCTCAAAAGAGAATGCTCCCGAAGTAGAAAGCAGGCCCTAAACCCTTAAAAGAAGGGCATCTCATATTTAATGTCCTTGGACAGAAGGGGTTTTGTTTGGGCGTCTTTTGACTATTGGGTGGACAAGCAAATTATCACACATTCGAACGAATGGTTAATGGTTTTCCTACAAACTACAAAAACATTAAAGATGAAGAGGTTCTTACCCAAGTTACCTAAATTTGTTTGGCAACCTGGATCCTGCAAGGCTAGATGTAAATTCTGGTGTAATAAGAATGCAACAAAAACCAGCCGAGGTCTATATACCTAAATTCTGGTTTGGTTATCTGTTTAACATGATAATTTTATTATTGCATCATCATGACTTGAGATGGAAACTCTCCCTTGTCTTTCAATAAAAAATAAAGGTTTCAGAACAATTCAAAGAACAAGAAGCTATATATATGCTCAGATTCTAAATGAAATAGTAAATTCTAATCTACTTTGTTTGGTCTTTTTCTTCTTTTGAGATCACTTTTCCACTCAGCGTGAAATATTACGATCAAAGGAAGAAAAATGCAGTAACACAACAAGAAGACTGCATATTCAGTATTCATTACAGGAGCAAAAGGCAAAAACAAGTTAATGGATACAAAAAAGAGGAGACGTATGCATTTCCAATCTAGTAACTGTTACTCTTATAGTGGCTTATAACCTGACACAAAATTGACTTCTTCTTCTACACCAGATGCTCCAGTAGATCTCACACGACATTCTACTCCCTGGGAAAATAGAGTATTGGAGGAATGAATCAGTTAAGAAACAGAATAAACTACAGTTATCCATTATAAAACAATTCTACGATAATCTAGAAAGCTTGTTAATGAGGGGGGTCCTGCAATGTTTTTCATCTGATCATAATACTATCAAAGAAAATATGCTTTCTAAGACTTGAAATGTACAATTCTAAGTTTAAAAGCCTGTTTATATAGTTATCAACTGTTAAATCATGATTGACACATCTAGTACAAGAAACTAATCCGTGAAAAGTTATGAATGTATGAACAGGGCATAAATTATGACTACTAGTTATAGAAATCATGCTGCCACAGCATTCACATAAGTAATCCAAGGTGAGCAGTATCATTATTCTCTCGACAGTTATCCCCTTTCTCATGGAAATGATGCTTCCCCCATGGTAATAGAGGTATGGTTCAGGTAGAAAGCCAAATAAGTTCTAAACACAAAGATGATCATGAAGACGGGATAAGCTGATGTATATCAAAACTTGCATGATATCTCAGTGTGCTTTTATTTAGGAAGGCAACTGTGAAACACATCATAATTTGCTCTTTTTCCTCTTTAAAGAATTACACAAAAACAATATTGGAATGTGACAATACTGCAACTCAAGGTACACAAAATGTTTGTACACCACTCTTAAGATTTGTGCAATCAATAGGACAAAGTAAATCCGAAAATCATCATTCGATTAGAATAATCAATAACACGCTGCTAAAAAAATGACAGAAATGGGTGATGTGATCAGCCAAAGCTTGGCTCTCAAAACACTATCAGGAATGTTGTTGATTAAAATATAAAAAGTTAACATAGGAGGCACATCAGGATGCAGTCTTCGCAGGTGGGAAAAAGGGATACATCTAGGAAATAGACAGTATGAGGAGACTAATTTCAGAGCGAGACCTTTACAATTAACATGAAGGATGAGGGATTGGAGGTAAATGGCCCCGAGATAACGTTAAATCAAAACTACAACACCCGCTAGAGATTTGCTTAATTTTGTAGAGATAAATATACCAAGTTTGAATGCCCCTCCCCCATTGATATAAATGAATAAATTAAAGTTTTTCAGCTTCACGAAGACTCTGAACAAAACCAAGTTTTTTAGTTTGAATGCCTATCTGCTTAAGTTGGTTCACTCAAGTAAGGAAATTAAACTAGTTTCAGTCAAACTTAAACCAATGCATGATCCCATCTGAGTTTGAACCATCACTACACAAGGCAGTAAAATGAGAAGAACAGAACCACATTTCATCTCTTGGCTTAAAATATTTCAATATTTGCACAAACTAACAATCTGAGTTTATGCAAATAGTTTAAAGAGAGAGAGAGAGAGAGAGAGAGAGAGAGAGAGAGAGGGACAGAAATAGGCAGAGGTCATACCACTTGATTAGCCAGCCAAAGAGAAAATGCTGCATAATGGGAACCTTCTCCAAGACCTCAGCTTTATACATCTTAAGCAACCCACTATTCACTTTGTTCCAATTAGGCACCCCACTGATATCATCCAACAAAGGCGAATGCTCTGAAAACGGACCCTTCTTCACCTTCTTAATAAACTCAATGCCCGAAATATACAAATACTCCTTGGAAAAATTCTCCACTATATCATCATTGTGAATAGACTTGGGTTTCATGTACTTGTGCCCAATCAACTGCGACGACCCAAAAATGAACGGCAAGAAATGGTAGTCGTCGAGACCCCAAACGCCGTGAGACCCCGCCGGCTCCAAGCAATACACCAACTGCAGCTTCCTCATCAAGTCCAAATACTTCACGAAAACCCGGGCCACAACGGCCGGATAATCTTCTTCTTTAATCACGCCCATTCTCGCGAGACAGTACAGCCAAGCAGCGAAGTTGGTCTCGTGCCCAGTACCATAGTCGATTCTGCTAGGGTTTCCAAAGCTATCTGTGAAATAAGGGACTATCTCGATCGTAGAAGCGTGGAGATGCTCCGGGAGGAACTGGAGCATGAGGGAGTCGCTGGTTTGGGACAAGCGCTCGTGCCAGGAGCGGAACGAAACGTTGCCGTATCGGGCGGCTTGCTTGGTGGGTGGGATTTCGTCGACCCACTGAATTAGGGTTTGGAGAATGGAGACGATGGTGGCGATCGTGGGAGATTCGTGGCATGGGTCGGAGATTTTTTTGGCGCGAATGGAATCGGAGAGGGCGGCGACGAAGCCGAGGAAGTGCTTACCGGGGAAGGAGTCGTGGAAGCGGCGGAGGTCGTCGGGGGACTGGATGATCTTGGAGGAAGCTTGGAAATGGTAGGGAGGGGAAATTTGGGGGACAGAGAGGGGTTGGGGGACAGGGGCGAGGATGATGGCTTGTTGGGAATTAGGGTTTTGGGGGAGGTTGATGGCGGGGGCTCGGATTGGGCGGTAGTTTGGGGGAGGGGAGATGTCGGAGAAGGAGGGAGGAGGAGCGGCCATAGGGGTTGGGGCTCCGCATTTGCAGCAGGTTGGGGTGGGAAGGTTGGTGGCGTGTGGGGATCCTGAGGAGCTAGGGTTTTGCAGGTAGTGGTGGTGGTGGTCTTCCGTTTTGCAGGAGGTGGGCTGGTGTTGGGGTTCCATTTTTGGAGGAAATGGAGGGAGCGAGGAAGCAGTGAGGTTTGGTTAATTGGCGTTATGGTGGGGAGAAGGTCATGGGCTGTGGTCTAAAGTTTGGGTCTTCATGAGTCACATGTTAATTATTTTTAAGCCCAATTCTAATTTTCATCTTTGGATCAAAAGCCCAATTTTAATTTCATTTCAATTCCTATGTTACAAATTATGCAATTACTACGCAATTTCATTTAATTCAATATATTATGAACCTTAAATGTGACTTTAAGATTTAAGTTAGAGATCATGAATTACTACTTATCACATATTCAAAGTGGCTTTGATAAATAAAATTTAATTAACATCTTTGTGATGAAACGTCCATTTGTTTTTTATTACTAAAAAAATTTGCATAATAATTTGTAAATTATAATTTACAAAATGAATGATTTCAATTGTAATATATGTACGGTGAAAGATTTGGACACCTAAGTATTGTCTCATTCTCCTTCCGGCTCGAGGTTGGGAGTATGCTATGGAGCTGGTGGGGTGAGACTAGCCAATAGTATTGTCCCATTCTTGATACATGATCTTCTAGCAACACGCACAGGTTGACGCGATTGTTCAGACGAGTGTTTTACACGTGGAGGTCTGCGGGTCCCACATTGCCGGGAGCAAGTACTTGCGTCCACGTACACCTACCGCATTGTAGCTAGCTCACGTCGTTTTGTCCAAAACGACCTCGCGCTCACAGCCTCTAAAGGCGCGTCTCTCGTACCCTGAAAATAGCCGTTTTCAAAAGGGTTCGTCGCCCAAAACCATTGCAAGACTGATCACCATTCCGTCAACCCCAACGTCGCCGTTAGGAGGAACTAACGGCGCCGTCTGCGAAGTTTTCCTTTGGTGGGTTTTGACTTTTGATATTTTTAATTTGGTAACCTTGTTTCTCTGCATCTTCCTCATGTTTATCTTCAACCATGTTGGTTAAATTCTAGAGATATTTAGTGATATACCCATTTCTAGCACTAATATTATAAATAAACCCTACACAATTGAATTCCTATAAACAAACCCAAAAAAAACCCAAAAAATGATAGCAAGCCTTATTGAATTTAATATTGATTATTAAATTACTTTGATGCCCTATTGAGTGCTTTGGGTATTTTTATGAGATTTTGGGGTTGGGCTTGTTTAAAGAAATTGATGGCAGTTTTGTAATTTATAAGAAGTTAAAAGCTTTTTTGTTATATTGTAAATGGGCTTTGGGTGTGTTTCTAAAGTCCATTTTATATAGGGTATTTTTATAATTTGGGCTCCCATATTGGGTATAATAGTGAATCTCCCTAAATTCTATCACTCTAGTCATGTATATTTTATTGTAAATTAGTATTCTAGCTACCTATGGCCATTAGTAGAGAACTCACTATAATATTATGCACATCCGACTTGTGAATATTAATAGATCAAATTGGAACACAAAAGTTTGAACATCAACAGATTACATAATTAATATATAAGAGCCAAGCTTTCGAGTAATTTTTGCTACATTACGTGATTAGTGATTACTCAATTAAAAAAAATTAAAAAAATAGTTTTACACATATCCTATGTGTATTGGATGGTGCACCAATTACGTGGTGTACTCGAAATATACAAATATTTCTCCAAATTTTGTGTGAGTTTGGTTGATGGAACATAGGAACGATATATATACATGCATGGTGGTGGTTTCACTAGATATGGCAGCTAGCTATAGTGGTGATAAAGGTGGTTTTCAGTAAATCAAACTACCCAACTTAATTAGGTTGTCTCCTAAACTATGTACCTAATTTGTTTATCAAATTTTAATGACCAAATTATGTGATGACAACACGTATTCAAACGTTGGCTCCTCATTCCTTCAAACATTGGTGTAGCAAAAAAAAAGGCTTTTAAAAAGGGGTTGTTCTTTATCAAAATGAAGACCTAAACTAGGGTAGAGGTGAAGAACCTTGGAAAACCAAAATGGGGATAAACAGTGTTGAATTTTGATGAACAATATCATGGGTCGGAAAGTTATGCAAACCTAAGATAGTGGGGGCAGGCAGTGGGTCGGTGCTAATTTGTGATATTCTCAGAGAGAGAGAGAGAGAGAGAATGTATGTCGAATTGTCAGGCACTAGACTTGTGGATGGATTGGAGACGATGCACCGCCACGGCGGGCCTGGCGTGTCCAATGTATTATATATGAATGGCTCTCTGGGCCCTGGAGTTTTAAAGAAGAAAATTGATGGGCGGCTCATGGCTGCCAAATTTGCGGCATGTGGAGCACACTTGACACTTATTATGTACTGCATATTGGTCTTTGTATGGTGCCTCCTTCGACCGCGTTGAGTGTTCTCGAAGGAATTTTGGTTGGAAGGACCTACCACCACTGACGTTCATAATAAGTTGCACAAATAATCACGGAGAGAAGAAAGGGCATGCACTGTAATAGTATAACAAGAATTATTATGTGCCACGATAATTCTATGTGACATGTTTGTTGATAGTCATTATTATGTGCTACAGAAATTATGTATATAGCTCAATCAAGTTTTTCCACTCTTGCCTACTTTCAATTTAACCAACACCCAAAGTTTATGTAACTCATTGTTTGTCCTATTCGTACCCACAATCGTATGAATATGACGAGAATTATTCAAATGTCCACTAAATACCTCTGATACTTTAGCCATTTAGTCAGATTCTATCTCATACAACTCTTTTAAGCTTGAGGCATTATATGGTTCTGAAAAGTGACTTTCAATTGAGAAATTATGTCTAAATTACGCTAAATTATTGGGGGATATCAAATTTCGGTGAAATGATGAATACACTGTTTTAGCAAACATGACTTGACTCATTGGAAGAGGATCAAAACTTCAGCAAAAGAATGAACATGCTATCATAACCAACATGCTTAACTCACATCCACTTATTATTATTTACATACTCACCAAAACATAATATTAATGTTTTTACAGATTTACAAATATATATATATATATATATATATGGATATGTATTGTTTAATGTGTATAATTGATATTCATTTTCTTGTTTTTTTTTAATAATAAAGAATATGATGTTAAATGCGGCTTTTTTCTGAATACATCACAGATTGTCAAGCAACACTGCAAGGGAAACAAAATAGTAGATTTTCATTATTGGAAATGTGATACAAAAAGAATAACAAATATATGTATGTTACAAAGTTCATCCCCCTAACAATTATACTTCTCTACATAATGTGTACTCCTAATATTTCCAAATGTCACATAAACCATTGTATGTCCTCTAAGAACTTTTCAGCACTCTCATATCTCAAACCAGAGTAGAACAAGTTGAGGTTGAAGGGTCAAACAGAGCAGGAAGCAAGAACTTCTTCCCATTAGAACCATGAGCATTGTAGCTAGCACCGGTTGTGGGGTCCACCAAGAGGTTTCCAGCATAGCCGGGATAAGCGCCTTTCCCATAAACCCCAGGGCAAGCAGAAGCAGCCTCCAATGGAGCCTCTTTGGGACCTTGGTAGTAGCCATTTCCAAATGGATTGGTCACAGTCCCAGCCAAAAGGCTAGCCAGGTTGATGACCATGCCGTCTAGCCCCACATCGTTGTTGGGGGCCACCAGTGGAGGGCCCTGGGGCCCATAAATGGGCTGATGGAATGGCCAGGCACATTGGCCAGGGCATTGGGTCTCTGAGTTTCCCACCCAAATGTAAGTAAACTTCTGGGTTTTGCCCCTAATGTGGCTGGAGCTAGAGGAAGAGCTATGGCTTCCACATTTGCTCATGCAAAACCCATCAACCAAAACATCGGATGAGGTCAAAACAACGTTGATTGCATAATTCTGGGCACCCTTTGAGGCCAATTGCTGGATTTGACGAGCAGTGAGGGATTTTCCCAAAGAGTACTTGTCATCCAAGGTTTGGGTGCCCAAAGAGAGGGAGAGAGAATATTGTTTCTTGGAACTCAAGAGGTGGTAGTATTTCTCTATGGACTTCAACCACGTGGCAACAGATGGTTGGCCTGAGGCGGGTTTGGATTGGGGAGGAGAAGCAAGGGAGGTGATGAAATCAGAGACGATTGCACGCTGGGAGGGTTTGAAGTTGCCGTACCAGATCAAGTTGATGGAGAATTTGCCAGAGAGGAGAGGGCCATTGTGGTACTGAAATTGCAAAGAGGGTTGCTGGGTTTGGTCAGAAGAAGTCTCAGAAAGGCTCCGAGCTGCCGAGCCAAAATGGAACAGAGAGATCAAAAGCAGTAATTTCAGAAAAGCAGACATGGTTTCGTGTAAAAATTAAAGCGACCAATTTGAAACGAAGCTCAAAGTTTTTGTGGGTTTGGATTAAATTGGAGAATGGAGAAGGAAATTTGTGTATATATAGTGGTCAAAAGTTGGGGGGAAGAAAGTGCATGGAAGGAGGTAAAAGGGTTGAAACTTCAGCACGTAAAGTGGGAGAGTGAGAGGCCAGCAGGACAACGCGTTGCAAATTTCAAGTGGGTGCAGGGTTTGTTTGGATGGATGGAAAGAATTTGAAGACTTGCTATCAGATGACAAATTTGAGCCAGCCAGCTATTTGAATAGGGACAAAATAAAAGACAGCCCAAGGAGTTATGGGGGATGAAAACGACAGAGTTTTGGGCTCACTCTCTCATGACTGTCAGGATTTACCTTTTTGTGGGTGAGGAGGACAAAAACGCGTTTGCTCTTAAGACTTTTATGTGGCGAAGGGTGCGACTAATTATTTTGATATTTTGTCATGCCAGAGTGAATGTGAAGTTGATCACTATTATTGGTGTACATGTGGCGCAGGGCATTGCCATAGTTTTTAACGGATGCTGGTCAAAATAGATCTAGCATGTTCTCTCCCACCTTTAATAAGAAAAATCAAGGGACAAAAACAAAAACAGAATGTAAGGAAACATATGCCTTTTGGGAAGTGAAGTATGAATTCTGCTTTTAAGTAGGGAAAACGGGAGATGCGAAATCAGAACATCTTTTAATATTAAGACGAAAGATATTATTAAATTAAAAGTTAAATAATACGCTTTCAACTCCTCAATGAAGTTAATTACTGTTTGAAATTTTGAGTTTTTGTTGTTGTTGTGATTGATTCATCTAGTTACATATATTAAATCAATTAGTCAACTTGATGCTTTTCCATTAAACAAAATTAGAATTATATGTTATGCAAGGTAAGAGCAATTTTCCCTATTTATGTTTGTGTGGAAGAAAAGTTGTTATACAGTGAGCTACTTTTTGACCAAAAACAAAAATACAATGAGTGACTTTTTGTCCCTCGCATACTCTATGGGCTGTCTCGTCTGTCCAAATTTACATAGCTGGCTCATCCCTGTCATCTGCCAAGTCTTAGATTCGGTCCCAAGCCAGACCCAAACCAGTCTCACACACACCCAATTTGAACCTCTTTCTCTGCTATATAAATACACCCTCTCCCACTCCTCTCATCTCACACCAAAATCACAATCCCTCCTCTCCAAAATCCCCCTCTAAATCTCTATATCAATCTCTTTGTTTTTCAAAAACCCCAGAAGGAAAATGGCAGTTTTGGGTTCTTCTTCTTCTCTTCTGAAACTCTTTCTTGTTGCCTCTTTGATCCAAGTCTCTTTGGGTTCTAGCAGATTTTTCCAAGTCTCCTTGGCAACAAGGAGGCTCAGTGAGCTTGTCCAAGACCAAACCCAGCTCTTGAAATACCACAATGGCCCTCTTCTTTCTGGCAAAATAGCCATCAACCTCATTTGGTATGGCAACTTCAAGCCTTCCCAGAAAGCCATCATCTCAGATTTCATCACCTCCTTGTCTTCCTCTTCACCCTCCAAAACCACCCCACCCTCCGTCGCCACGTGGTGGAAAACCACTGAAAAATACTACCACCTCAGCTCCAACAAGAAGACCTCTCTCTCCCTCTCTCTGGGAAGACAGATTCTTGATGAAAAATACTCCCTTGGTAAATCCCTCACAACCAAACAGATTGTGCAATTGGCCTCAAAGGGTGACCAGAAAAACGCCATCAACGTCGTTTTGACGTCTGCCGACGTGGCTGTTGATGGGTTCTGTATGAACAGATGCGGGACCCACGGGTCTGCTCTGGCCTCCACCAAAACTGGTCTCATCAAGAGCAGCAAGCGTTCCAAGTTTGCTTACATTTGGGTTGGAAACTCAGAGACCCAGTGCCCAGGGCAATGCGCTTGGCCGTTCCACCAGCCCATCTATGGTCCCCAGAGCCCACCACTGGTGGCCCCCAACAACGACGTGGGCCTAGACGGCATGGTCATCAACCTGGCTAGCCTCTTGGCCGGGACTGCAACCAACCCCTTTGGCAATGGCTACTTCCAGGGCCCAGCTGAGGCTCCATTGGAGGCTGCTTCTGCTTGCCCTGGGATTTATGGGAAAGGGGCTTATCCTGGTTATGCTGGGGACTTGTTGCAGGAGCCCTCGACTGGTGCAAGCTACAATGCCAATGGTGCTAATGGAAGAAAGTACTTGCTTCCAGCTCTCTACGACCCTGCTACTTCATCTTGTTCAACTTTGGTTTAGTAGCTGCAGAGATAATTAATATGTAAACGATTATGTAGGAGTTGGATATATTCATTGATTTGTTGATTAAATTGTTGGGTTATGAGGATTATAATAATATAATAGCAGATTGCTTCGATTTGCATTAATTTCCATGAGTATTTTCAGATTTTTATCTTTTATATAAGCAAAATGCAAAGGGGAATGTTAGAAATCTTCTCAATATCCTTGTCTTTTGTATTTTCTCCTTTCTCTTCATGGTATGTGTCATTTTCTTTACACTGAAAACAATGACATTAATGCATTAGACAATATATGTTTTGTTCCCAAATTTACTCTTATTAAATGTATTAACTTTATATTTCCTTAAATTTATAACTTAACTTAAAACAATTAAATTTAAAAAATAAACATTAAAAGTTCAATTAAATAAATATTTGAAAATAAAAACGAAGTATACTTCCCTAAAAAAAACTCTTTTTGGTTTCAAAAATAAGTATTGCAATAAAACCCGTTCAAAATTATGGAATTTTAAAAAAATACAGATAATTTTTTAATAAAAAAATTAATGAACATTCTAATTAATTAAAAAAGTTAAAAGATAAAAAGAAACAGAAAAAAAAAAAAAAAAAAAAAAAACCCACCGTGCACTGTACTTCTCACTCTCCTCCTTCAATCCATACCCAAAATCCATTCTCCTTTCCCTCATCCAAAAAAAGTAGTATACAGAATTTTTTTTATTTTAAAAAAAACACTGACGTTAATTTTGTGGAAGAATTTAAAATTCACTTTTTATTTTTTAACAAGGTGAACATAAAAGTTAGTTTGCCCAATGCATTAACAAGGGTAAATTTGAAAAATAAAACATACATTATCTAATATATTAATAATATTATTTTAAGTGTAAATAAAATGACACATGTCATAAAGAGAAGAAAAAAAGCCCAAAAAAATAAGGTTACTAGCATTAACTTACGGTGTAAAATTTATTTCCCTTAATCACATGAGCATCAGACTTTCAAGTAAATACAATGTCCCCACTTTCTTGTTAATTGAGCTGAGTTTGCTTTTCAAACTTCAAAGCTCCCAACGGACTATTTTACTGGAGATGGCCAAGAAACCAACCATTTGGGTATAATATTATACAGAAAAGAGGAGGCAATTTATTTTGGCATCTGTATTTACAATTCCCATTCATACACTCTGGACTGAATTTTGCAAATAAATGTACATGATCTTTGTCCTTTTGTGAACTAGGGACAAAGCAGAGGCATCTGTTTGCTCTTCACCATCTTAATTTATGTCTCCCATCACTTTGGACATCCCTTTACTATTATTATTCTAGGCTTGGCAGCTAGCCCTTTTCTTTTTGCTTTGAGGGGAGCTAGCATTGGTTGAGAATTGTATGTTCTTTGTGAAACAACAAAAATGGGGTAACTCTTTGTGAAACAACAAAAATGGGGTAACGACAGTTTAGTATTCAGTAGTTAGTCTCCACCTTTTTAAGTTTTACAATTATATATTCTGGTCTTTTAAATTTGTTACAATGTGAATTTACTGTTAATATTCTATTAGATCTCATTGTTAGTTACTTATGGTATTTATGGGTTCCATATTTTTGTTATTTCTAATATTTATATGTAATAAAATATTCATATAATTTTAAAAAATCAATTAAAAAAAAAGGAAAAAAAAAAAAAAAATCTCTCTCTGCTCTCTCTCTCCTCTGCGCTCTCCCTATCTCTATATTTTCTTCTCCCAAATAACCCATACCTATCAATAATGTTATTATTGATATTGTTGCTAATAGAACGTGCTGACGTGTTATCGATTCATTTTCGACAATATCATTGTGTCTTGGTCCTTAATAAAGAACACCAAAGTCTTTGTACAATACACCATGACGAATCTATCTACTTGAGTTTTTAAATTCTTCAAAATTACTGGCATTGGCAATGACTAATGGTAACTGCCAACCCATTGATCACAAGCGAAGGGATTTATTTCAAAGTAGGGACATAAAGCAGGTGAAGTGCAATAATATAAGATAGATAAAAGTCAGCATATAACTATTCAAATTGTGCAAAGATCATGTTTATATAAATATGCACACAACGGATCTTGGGTGTTACAAGTAGGGATCAAATGCCAGAGTTTTTAATATGGTAACTTTTGTTTTTTGTTTTTTTTAAAAATAAAAGCGATAATAAACTAATCTAAATTACAAGGAGGTGAATTCAAACTCAGATGAAGGAGAATACATCCGCTCTAGCAACTTGATCAAGGCCATCTAGGATCTAACTTTTGCTTTTGTTCTACCAGATGCTACTAATCTTGATTTAAATAAAGGCAAGCTCAAATAACAAGAATTCAAGGGACGAAGTTTTATGATGCAAATCAGAACAATTTGCTTTTTATATAATTATAACCCGCATAACAAAAGAAATTACAACAAATCAATGAATATATCTACTCCTAATCAGGCGTATACATTTCGGTCTACTAAAAGTTCTCAAACCCCACAGAAGATTTAAACCAAAGTTGAGCAAGATAAAGTTGCAGGGTCATATAGAGCAGGAAGCAAGTACTTTCTTCCATTAGCGCCATTGGCATTGTAGCTTGCACCAGTCGAGGGCTCCTGCAATAAGCTCCCAGCATAACCAGGATAAGCCCCCTTCCCATAAACCCCAGGGCAAGCAGAAGCAGCCTCCAATGGAGCCTCAGCTGGGCCCTGGAAGTAGCCGTTTCCAAAAGGGTTGGTTGCTGTCCCGGCCAGGAGACTAGCCAGGTTGATGACCATGCCGTCTAGGCCCACGTCGTTGTTGGGGGCCACCAGTGGTGGGCCCTGGGGACCATAGATGGGCTGGTGGAATGGCCAGGCGCATTGCCCTGGGCACTGGGTCTCTGAGTTTCCAACCCAAATGTAAGCAAACTTGGAACGCTTGCTGCCCTTGATGAGACCAGTTTTGGTTGAGCCCAAAGCAGACCCGTGGGTCCCGCATCTGTTCATACAGAACCCATCAACAGCCACGTCGGCAGACGTCAAAACGACGTTGATGGCGTTTTTCTGGTCACCCTTTGAGGCCAATTGCACAATTTGTTTGGGGGTTAGGGACTTCCCAAGGGAGTATTTTTCATCAAGAATCTGTCTTCCCAGAGAGAGGGAGAGAGAGGTCTTCTTGTTGGAGCTGAGGTGGTAGTATTTTTCAGTGGTTCTCCACCACGTGGCGACGGATGGTGGGGTGGTTTTTGGGGGTGAAGAGGAAGACAAGGAGGTGATGAAATCTGAGATGATGGCTTTCTGGGAAGGCTTGAAGTTACCATACCAAACGAGGTTGATGGCTATTTTGCCAGAAAGAAGAGGGCCATTGTGGTATTTCAGGAGCTGAGTTTGGCCTTGGACAAGCTCACTGAGCTTCCTTGTTGCCAAGGAGACTTGGAAAAATCTGCTAGAACCCAAAGAGACTTGGATCAAAGAAGCAACAAGAAAGAGTTTCAAAAGAGAAGAAGAAAATCCCAAAACTGCCATTTTCCTTTTGGGGTTTTTTTAAGAACAAAATAGATTGGTTTAGAGTGGTATTCTGGAGAGGTTTTTGGTTTCCAAGCTGAGAGGGCTTGTGATTTTTGGTGTGGTATGAGAGTGGGGTTGAAAGGGTATTTATATAGCTGAGGAAAAGGTTCAAGAATAAGGGTTAATTGAATGTGGGAAGGGGTTAAGAAAGAGAAAGAGGAGAGAGAAAGAGAAAGAGAGATATGGGTTGCTTGCTTGCTTTCCATTCACGACTTGCGGACTGTGGCCAGTAAGAAAAAAGTGACCAAACGGTACTCCAAGCGCGTTTCTTTATTTCGAAACGATTAACTCATACCTGCTCTCTGCTCCCCACCTCACGCTCCCACCATGCATTTTGATTCCACGCCCCAACCACAAATATCAATCAATAACCTTTCCTCTTTTATTTCCTTTTTCTAATTAAAAACAAATACAAGTACAAAACTAAAAAGAACCAAACAAAACACCTTTCCTTTTATAAACATGTGAGAAATTTAGAATTAAAATAGCATTTGGATACTGTGAGAGGGTTTGTATTGTACAATTATTCCTTCCACTTTCACGAAAAAAAGGTGATCATTTAATGTAATAATGTAACACTATATCAATTGTATTTATTTTCTTCATGTGACAATGTAAAGTCTTTTTGCGTATAATCTCAATAAAATTTACCTTATATCCGAGAGCATGTGATGAATGCTGTAGACACGTGACGATATATCTAAATGACAATTTCTTTTAAAACATGTAAAATTTACTTAATTAAACAAGTTTATATGGATCATGCAAGCAAATCACAATTAAAACAAGTGAATTTTATTATTACTGTTATTTTTACAAAAGTAATTGTCAAAATTATTATTCTAATTTGAATTTGTGGAGGTGAATGAGCAAAAAGCAAAGAGAGTGAGAGTAGAGATTTGTCCTCATTCCAGAAAGAAATCGTGTGTTACAGCCAATGCCTAAATGGATTTATTAATTATGGGTAGGGCAGGGTGAGGCAGAGCCAAAGGCAAAGGCAAAGGCATCCTTTGTGGAAGTAAGTGAATCCTTTTTCCTCTAGCTACAAGACAAAAAAGCATTACAGCTTAGCTACAGATCGCACAACCACCGGAATTGACCAAACCGCCCTTCATTAAACCCCCTCGCATCCGATTATTCGGCGGGCAATACGTCAACTCACTATCGAAGATAGACGTTGCGTTTACAGGCTGGCTTGTGGGCAGAAAAAATGAATGTCTATCGGGAAGCGTGGACTAAGCCAACTGGCAGTCATCTGGTATCCGATGTGGGACGATCACGTGAGGGCACGCGCACTGTAAGTCCCCGCGTCGCACTGTCGCAGTCTCTCCGCTCACACAGAGCTCGTGAGTGATTGGTGGGGGGCTGGCACCGGGGGGGAAGGCGAATCTTACTTATGATCATTTAATTAAGTAGTTAATTAACTAATTAGGGTTAATTAAATGATGTGGATGTAAATTTGAAAAGTCCTTGAGGCGCCAGCTGGATCTAACAGCTTGCAAGTCTAAAAACCTGCTGGGCTGATGGGTTCATAGGTGGAAGGTTTTCACCTAATCTTTTTATGACCAATAAATCCAGAGGAAGGGATTTATATCATCTGACACGTCATTATTTTCCATGTGTATATTAAATTGTTTTATTATTGTTTTTAATTTTTAATTGGCTCTTCATAAGTGTTGAAGGATCTTATCTTCCATTTAGGGAAATGCATTAAATTTGATGTCACCTTTAGTCTTTCATGCATGTAAGAAGTAATTAAAGTGGAGGTGATTTATGAATAAACCCTTCAAACTATTTTTTTTCCTTGTTGGCTAAAAGTCATTTTTCGTTAATATAATTTACGTATTTTTCACTTTTTGTCATTGTACTTTTAATTTAGTGAAAAAAAGATAAATTATAAGGACTAAAAATAACTTTTGATTTTTTAAAAAAAATATAATAGTGGATAGTCTAAGCAATGAGAAACACTTGTGTG
The DNA here is from genome assembly GCF_902201215.1 of Prunus dulcis. Lineage (NCBI taxonomy): Eukaryota > Viridiplantae > Streptophyta > Magnoliopsida > Rosales > Rosaceae > Prunus > Prunus dulcis. The sequence goes on along the minus strand of NC_047650.1, from coordinate 39,094,496 downwards.
AAACATGAATAACATTATTTTATTATTCTGACTAATCATTGCACGTCATACGTGATAATTTTTTCACGTAGCAATATGTGATTAGTTGGGGATAGCAAAATTGTAATATCCCTGTTTCATATAAGTTTTTATGCTAAACTACAAGGAAATGGAGGGGTTCATACACACACACTATTCAAATTTGAGACCATTGATCTACAACTCCTTTAAGCAACCTGTTTTTTTGGACAAATTCAAACTACTGTAATCTAACGAAAATTGATTTTTTTTTATATTCCAAAATTTGATAATGTGATGCATGCCAGTTATGATTTTATAATGGCGGTTAAGTTTTATTTGTGGTACATTTTACTGTTCACCAGTCTATATAAGATGTTGTTTCGCCAAAAAAGGCTATTATAGATGTTGCAAGAATCACTTTTCCTGTGTATTAGGGGGCTATAGGATTTTGCTAAGACAATTCTATTGTCTTTGGTACATAATGTCACCTAATGATATTGATGGAATTGATGTGAGAACCAATACCCATTAAACCCAAACAAAAAAACATCAAAATTACTTGAGGTAATTGTGAGTTTAGTCTAAGTTCATGTTTAAATCTTGCTTACAATGCTACGCTGCCATGTAGTTGGGACAAAAAAAAAAAAAATATTCAGTTACATTTGAAGGACTCGAATTCTAATTCTATTATAATCCTAACTTATTATTCAATTTTCTTTCATTACGGGCTTAAACTGGTTGATAAATGTGAGCAAAGAAAAACATAATGAGAACATTAATATTTATGACAAAAGCTCGGGATGTTTGTTTTCATTTTGTTAATATTGTGAGGGTTTTATGTTATACTATAATTATACGAAACAAAAGTATGTGTTTATGTGTTAATCCTGCATCATTGTATTCTCTGAAATTGAAAAACTGACATGATCAGATTGGATTCCCATGTTCTTTAATCTTTTTTCTTCTTCTTCTTCTTGATTGTGCTAATTGGAAAATATTGTTTAATCAAACTAGAAACAAAGTGATTAATTAATAGTTTGGATCAGACTAACGAGATTTTAGAACATTGTTTCATTAGATACCGGTCTATGTTTATTAGGAGAAAACAGTGGCCTCCCTCAACCCGTGAATTCAAGTAATTCCAACGTTAACATATATACAGTAACATGACTCGTGAAGAAAGTTCATGAATCATAATATACTTTTATTTCGTTTTTAGAGCAAATTAAATCTGGTTTTTGTACACACAACAGGAACAGGTGCAGGTGCAGCAGGAGCAGGAATATTCTAATTTTCATATATAGTTGCAAATTCTCATCACCAGCCGGGCATGAACGTGTCAAAATGAAAATCCCAATCATGCCTATTAATTTAACAAATAAACTAGCTCTAATAACATAACAAATGGTTTAAATTAATTGAGCTAGCATTAAACAAATGATCACGTTAAACTAGAATAAGCAGCTGGCTATCGTCATCCTTATCACCCTATCTAGAACCTAAATTCACGAGCTGCGCGTAATATATGTGAAGAGAAGTACTCTATCAGAAGTAAGGTTCTTTCTATTGTTTGCGGTTGAGAGGGTAAGACTATTCAGTTAGATCGACGACTAAGCTCATATATGTAGAAAAATTTGCATAATCCCCGATGACATAGTCCAATTTTTGTGCTAGTTACTTATTCTATTAATAAAATTCTATTGCTATTCTCTAAAAGAAAAAATAAAAAAACCCATAAGAATTTATAAAGAAACATGCATTGGGTTTATTGTAATTAATTAAATTAATATTCTGTCAGGTTTAACTTGTAAATCAAATCATAATGTTTTGAGTTTGACAATGCGTCCCCCTACAATGCCCTGACACCCCGATTGACTCAAAAGAAAAATATTAAAATGAAAAAGAGCGTGTCTCTTGGCAGATTCAGCACTAGATATAGTTTGCTTTGTTTCTTCCCTGCAGCAGACAGTATAATTTAATATAATTAATCAGTTTAGTTATTAAATTAAGTTAATACCCTTAATTTAATAAGTTTTTGTAGTTGCCCAGAAAGGTTCCATGAATGTAGCCTGGTCTAGTTGATTTCGTATGTTTTAGTTAGGGTTCTGTTTATACATGTAGAGCTATACGCTATGTCCTTATAACATATCCTTATCCTGGATTTTTCTTTGTCTCTGTTCTGGAGGACTCCTTAGCTGTGGTTGTCTATATGCTTGGGGAATAAACAGAGCTGTCTATATGAAAATCATCAATACTTAATTAAGCAACTGAAGCTCCTGGAACTGGTATGGTATTATAATGTCAATCATATTCCATAACTTAGCAAAATGCTTGTGAAGTCTTCTCGGATGCTACCAGCTGGGCATTGATCCAGCTAGCCTGTCTAATGGCTGACCACTTCACGTTTGTACCTATACTTGCAAACATGGTTACCACTATGTCATATTAAAAAAATATGGTCACCCTGATAAATGATAATTTTATAATAGTTTGCACGAGTGGTGCTTTGGAAATCCAATTAAAACTCATTTCCATCAAATTATAATATCTCTGTATTCAACCAAACATTTACTAGCATGTGCTTCGTTATCATTTCTTACACACAGAGGTTCATCACGAATTTTAGTTCAACGCTTCTAATTTTTAAATCTTCACAAAAATTCAATAATATATTTAATTATGATCAATAAAATATATAGACAAGCACATTTTTTTAAGAAAACATTAAAATGATAACTATTTAATTATGTGGTTAAAGGATTTCAAATTCCATCAATTTTTTCGTAGATATGATCTTTGAAAGAATTTTAACCCAAAAAAAAGAAAAAAGAATTATTACAATACAATACAGAACAAACTCTATAAAAGTGTCCCTCAAATAAATACTGTAATGGTCAAATTTGAATTATCATGAAATGTCAAAGAAGCAAATGTAGTGCTGACTTTAAATTATATAGATCTGAAGTGGGCAGATCTAACAATTGAAAGAGTTCGAACTGCATATCTGTTATTCATTCAATAAAACTTAAATAACATTTATACCCTGCAGTGACCACATCTCGGGTATGGAACTTGCAGTACCAGACATGGCATGTGACCCACAAAGCCATAGGAGCCTGCATGGGCTACCTTTTCAAGTTCTGAAAATACCATGATGTTAAAGTTCATTGCACTTTCGTTGCAGATAGAAATAGACTCATCTAAGCAAGAACCTCCTCTTTTGGGCCTACATATTCTAGTGGGCAAATCTTATTATACCTGCTCGCTTTACAGATTCTTTTCAGAAACAAGCCATGGCAAATACAATCGAGATCTCACCCCTTTATTTTCTAGTTTTGTCCTCCACTTTTGTTAGAATAAAGGGTTGTCCAGCTAAGTAAATCCCACCCACTCTTGCTTTGTTGTTAAAAGGCAATGCATTATTGAAACTGCTGATGGTGAGGTAGAAAATTTATCTAACACTCATTTGAGTCTAGTAATTCAGAATAAATTGATAAATTATAAACCCTAAATCTTTATAATCATGATTCGAGTTCAATCTTTGATAAAATAAAGTGCGTGAATACTAGTTTTTGCATATTGCATTGATGGTCTCTATTTTAGAGAAATTATTATGTACGATGGTAATATTTCATATTGATGCGGTGATAAAATCACTCGTTGCATTATTCATGTACACGCAGTTTCCAATGATATATGATTCATGTATTTTGATAAGTATATATATTTTACTTCACTTCATGAGTTATGTGGTGGTGTCCATGTATCCTTGATTTGATCGTATCGAGACATGATTGCTTGCACTTTCCAGGCTTCATGCGGACTGAAAAAAAAAAAAAAAAAAAACCTCAACAAAGTATGCCTCTATCAAGAATCTATAGACTATAAGTACCTAAAATTGAAAATAGAAAACATAAAAAATAAAAAGGCCAACTTAGTCTCATGTTTCACATGTTTAAACCTCATTAGGCTTGAGCATATATAGCTTTGAGGTAGTGGGAAAACAATAGGAAACATCCATGTATGTGCAAAAGCTCAAGTAATATTAAGGTATAAATTAATCGAAAGTGGTGCCTAGTAATTGGTTTTAAGCACATGCAGCCCATTGTTGAACCTTTGCAGGTTCAACGTTCCTTCAATTTTCACTCTTTCTACTTCCCTCGATGCCATTTTGGTAGCCAGGAAATCGAAGTTGGCGTCAGCAAAGCAAATGCAAAGCAAAGTCACCTTCCTAATCTCAATATCTAATCCTAATTAATCAAAAAGTGTTAAAGAATTGGAGATTCCTTCTTTTCCTATGTTTTCGTGATTGGACGAGAATAGCATTATATTGATATTTCCAATCGATCACAAGTTGGCACGTAAAAAAGTAATTACATATGATTAAATGAAGATAACAAAATAGTAATATTTCCGTTTCATATAAGTGTTTCTTCAAATAAGGACCCCACCAATTCATTGCATGCAAGAGATGCTGCTCATATAAATTAGGGTTTTAGATTGCCCGAAAAAAAAAAAAACCTAACCCTTGCCTTGATGTCATATTGATTTATTTTTTTCTTATCATGTTTTGAGATGCAAAATCACTCATAGTTAAGTTTGGTAATCAAAATTTATACTACATCATATAGACAAACGTTTGATTTCTCTAATAATATATAATCAATTGTATGAAAAAAAAAATGTCCTCAATTTCAAATTTTTTGAAAGGCTTTGATATTTGAAACACTTTGGTTGGTGCATGCAGCAACTACCATTGTATTATGCTCTCACTCCTTCCTCTCAATCTCATCACTGAAAAAGCACCAAAATCTCTCTCTCCCTTTGAGAATCTTTCAAACCCCAACAATCTTTTTCTTTTAAAACATGTGGAAATTAATGGGTTCCTCTCAATTTTCTAAACCATCCTATCTTTTCCCTTTCCTTGCTCAATTGAGCTTAATAATTCACGTGTGTCTTGGAGCAAGAAAGCTAACATCACTCTGCCAACCTCCACCCATGGCCCTAACTTACCATGGTGGTGATTTGCTCCAAGGGGACCTCCCAATTTCAATTCTATGGTATGGAAATTTCTCACCACCTCAAAAATCCATTGTTGTCGATTTTATTCTCTCTCTTAATCATATTGATCCACAAAATGACCAACAATCCAAGTCCTCAGTCTCTGTGTGGTGGGGCACAGTCCAAAACCTACATGAAAAAAGCTGGCAAAAGGCCAACCCGCATTTCTCTCTCAACCCAACTCTCAGACAAAAACTACTCAATTGGCAAAAACTTGAAGAAATCTCATGTCTCCGAGTTGGCTCACCGGGTCAACTCGTCACCCGGTGGGTTGACTCTTGTCCTCACATCGCATGACGTGGCGGTTGAGGACTTTTGCATGAGCAACTGTGGGTCCCATGGCCACAAAGCCAACTCGGTCTTCATCTGGGTTGGCAACTCGGTGACTCAGTGCCCGGGTTAGTGTGCGTGGCCGTTCCACCAACCCGTGTACGGGCCACAGACAACACCTTTGGGTGCACCCAACAGGGACCGGGGGGGGATGGTATGGTCGTAAATATCGCGAGTCTTTTGGCCGGTTCTGTGACGAACCCGTTTGGAAGCGGCTACTATATGGGCTCGGCTGAGGCTCGGCTGGAGGCGGCTTCGGCTTGTCCTGGGGTGTATGGGAAAGGGGCTTATCCCGGTTATGCTGGGGTGTTGCCATTGGACACAAGTTCTGGTGCGAGCTACAATGCGATTGGTCTGAACGGGAGGAAGTACCTCTTGCCTGCTCTGTTTGATCCTAATACTTCTCAGTGTTCAACCATTGAGTGAGACTGTTGAGCTGAGAAGGACACGTGGCTCTTTTGTATATGTTAACGTGTGGGTGTAAGTATAAAATGATGTGGTTAATGTAACCATCGCACATGAACCCATTTAGTAAATGAATTTCACTTGGCAGGTTTTCTTGCTTTCAATTTCAATGCCTCCTCGGCAGAAGGGGCCATGCAAAGTGGCCCACCTGGTTGGGATGGGCTTTAAGTCCAGCTATAATATGTGTTTTGTGAAGAGTTTACATATGAACAGCCCATTTACGAAGCCACATCCATGTCAATGCAAGAGATTTTGGGGTGAGGTAGTTTCGTCAAAAATGTGATGTAATTAAGCTAATCTCTTTGAATTGTAGACATGGATTTAGCTAAATTGACTTCAGTGGATGTGCTTCTCACTCTGCTGCACCCGAGTTCGAATCCCCCTCTCTATAGTTTTGATTAAATTAAAGTAGAATATCACTTGTATAAATTAAAAAAACTAATGTATTTGAATTACAGCAATTAGTAAACTACATAGGTTAAATCGTGAAAATAAAAACCATTTGAGCTATAAGGTCCTAAATGTGAATTGAGAAGAGAAGACAGGGTTATATAATTGGTGAAATCTCTGTGATGTGTCAGCATGGGCAATTTGGCAGTGAATGAAGAAGCATTGAGGGTTCGTTTAGTTCAAGGTTTAAGAGTTTGGGAATGAGTTTAAAATTACATTCCCATGTTTGGAGAAATGAGAGCAAAGAGATTCAGCATTTAATACAAAATCTTCCCTTTACATTATACTTATCATATTGCAATTACTCAGAATCTGGAAATAACCAATAATACAAAAGGATGAAGCAACTTTAATCCAGCTTTTCCACTTTGCACAGTGCATCTATCATTTATAAAGCCTGAGTTCTCTCATCTGTAACAAACGAAAGAAAGAAAATAAAATAAAAATCCTCCATTTCTCATGGCTTCAAGCACGAAGACTACATCCCTTTTTCATTTTTTTTACCAACCAAAGCTGAAGAGGAGGAGGCAAATAGGGCCAACAATCCTGAGGAACAAGTAAAAAGTGTTGAGGTGGAAATCAGAGGGTTTTTACCAAAGTGGAAGACTACTTCCTTTTACACTTTTTTACCAACCAAAGCTGAGGAAGAGTTGGAAAAAAAGGCCAGCGATACCGAGAGATGTGTAAAAACTGTCCAGGTCGAAATGAGATAGCTCTCATCGACACAAACAAGGGATTATTTTTCTTCATAGAAGGTTTAGTGATTGCAGGTCCCCTAAATTTGTTTAGTATATCTGGTTTGGCTATAAAACATCAAGACAAACGTGAAAGAATAATTTAGACATGCGTGCATGAGACGGAACCAGATATGGAAAATAATACAAATTTAATTAACAACTGGATTCAACACAAATAACACAATTAATTAATTAACCATAAACAGTGATTTAATCAAATCATTCTACTTCCTCTGCGCTAGAATCACCTGGTTGACCACTTTGTCAAAATCCACAAAAGACAACCCATTAGGACCAGTAGTGGCCTCCTTTGCCAACTTCTTCCACTCCAAGGTTTTCTTCCTCATCTCCTTGCCCTCCTCTCCCTCCATCAACTTCCTCACAAGCCCCTCCACATAATCTCTTTTCACATCAGGGTCTATCTCCAACCCTATCCCCCATTCTTTGCAACTAAACCTACAATTGGTCTGCTGCTCTGCAAAGAAGGGCCAACAGATCATGGGCACTCCACCACACACACTTTCAAGCGTAGAGTTCCATCCACTGTGCGTCAAGAACCCTCCTATGGCCGGGTGATTCAGGACTTGTTCTTGAGGGCACCAATTCGCCAATAGGCTCCTTTCCTTCGTCTCCTCCACAAACTCTGCCGGAACCACAGCTGATTCTCCCCCTACAAGGTCAGGCCTAATAACCCACAAAAATGTATGCTTGCTGTTTGCAAGCCCCCAAGCAAACTCAATCAGCTGCTCAGATGTCATGACCGTGATACTTCCGAAATTGACATAAATCACAGAGTTGGGTTCTTTCGTGTCGAGCCATTCAAGACACTCTGGTTCCTCTGTCCACAGATTTGACCCGATTGACTTCAACTCGTTGTCTGCTGGTATCTGGCTGAGTTGCAGATGGAGAGGTCCAATGCAGTGAATAGGTGAAAGCAAAGTTGAAAGTGCATCTATGACTTCATGTTCTAAGTCATAAAACGTGTTCAAAATGATAGCTGAGGCTTTTCTAGCTCGTGTTGTTTCGTGCACGATAAAATCTAGTATGGGGTCGTTTGCGTCTGTGGTTCTCATGAAGGTTGGGATGTCCCTCAATCGGATATCTTTCATGCCTGGTATCCAATCTATCAGAGTCTCCAGGTATCCGTTTGTCAAATAACTGGCATCTGCAAATTAAATCAAATTATCAAATTAGGAAAGTTAGTTAACATTTTAATTAAAATATAAGTTAATCATATGAACAACATCAGTCAATATCAATAAATAGAAGACGTGTCCAACTGTAAAGCCGGTCACTTTCCAAATGACCAGCTCGGAAGGTTGAATTTTCCTGAATTTCAAAACTTCATACCAAACACCATTCCTAGGCCGCCATGTTACAGTATCCATCACATTATCGATATCAACCAAATATCAACAATAATTAATGTACTGCAACTGTAGATTTGTACCCAATAACAGGAGAAACTCTTGCATAAAACCGAAATAGCACTATTCCGGCCAATAACGGTATCCGACTGTGATTAGTCAGCGATATCAAAACAATGCTATTCTCGTTTCATACAAGTTTTTCTATAACAATAAACACTAGATTGTTTTGTTTTGTGTTTTTTTCCGAATTAGTATGCAGTTTATTATTAAAAATGAAAAGCATAAAGATATACACAAGCAAGCGCAACAGTACTTGGGTCTTTCATTTTGATCGAGATTAATACCTTTAAGAGGAGTGAGACCCTTTTCAATAAGACGATGGTACTGAACGTAGGACATGAAGCCACAAGCACTTGTTGTCCAGAAAAGCACTTCTGGAATCCCTAATTCCTCTGCTGCATCAAGAGTGAAGCTCATGACACCATCAGAAACTATGCAACTCACAGGAGGAGAATCGGGGGAACAGTTGAGCTTAGACAAAAGCTCTCTGAAGTGAGGCAAGCAGTGTCTCCTGGTGGAGTAACACAGAGATGGTATGTCTTGGGTGACACTAGCATCCGTTGGAGGCAGGCCATCCGGAATGTTTTTGAACCGAAAGGAAGGAAGGCCATCGAGAGAGTTGGGGCCTCTGGATTTAAGAAGGCGTTTGTGGTTGAACTCTGTGTTCACAAAGGTTATGTGGAAGCCCTTGTAGTGGAGGAGCTTGGCTACTTTGAGCATTGGGTTTATGTGGCCTTGTGCTGGGAATGGTATGCAAACTGCATGAGGCTTCTCTGCCAAACCAATTGAACCCATTTCTCTGTTTCTCTCTGTTTTTATTTCCCTCAACACGACACGAACACGAAGCTAATGAAAAATGGAAATGGAATGGTGTGGTGGGAAGAGGAGGTGTTCGCGGTTTATATAGAAGGTAAGGGGTGGGCTATTGGGTTCACTTACACATCGATTTTTTAATTAATTTAAAGGTCAAACAAATCGGAAAGATATAGCTGTATCGTTCATAAGCACAATGTAATCATATTATATATATATATATATATATATATATATATATATTTTAGGAGGCATATCATATAATATCAGAGTCAAATTGTCAATCTCACTACCGACCTAGTTTTAACAGAGAGGAGAGGACGTGCTACAGTGAAGACCGCATGCAAGTATTTGAAGTTTTTTTTTTAATCATTCATTCGTATTGACTATCTGGGTAAGTGTGATCTGATTTCATGGCTTAAAATCTCCATGGATGGGCCTCCGAGTAAACACTCCCCATCACTATAAATATTATACAATATGACCTCAATGATAGGGTCCCTATTTAAGGGAAGGATCGTATGGAGATTTGTGAACGAGCATCCCTAGATGCGATTCAGTGATCTAAAACCGTCTATTTAGAAACCGTTGATTTGATGATGTATTTTTCTGTAATAAAAAATAGAAACAAGAACAATGTCTTTGACAAACATTGAAATGACCTATGACAAATAATTTTAAAATAAGTGTCTAAAAAATAGACGGTTTGAATTATGAAATTAAATTACAAGATAGGATCGATTCTAACAAAATAATGAATCTTCGTAAATAAAGAGACTTATTATATTACGTGTGTATTTCATACCACAAATAGAAATAAACAAGTGGAACTAGCGTGTCGGAGAAAGATTTTTATAAAGCAGGGATATCACTTTCACTTGTTTTGGTGGGACTAGTGTGCAGCATTATTGACTGTGCTATCTTTGTTGCAATTAAGGCAACTTGTTTTGGCAGGGCCATAACATATCTCTCTGTTGAAAGAGACCACTCTTAAATGGTGGTCATGAACATTACCATCACACTACGTGTCGTTGAATCATTTATTGAAATTTAAATAAAGGGTAAATTATATCAAATTAATCTGATAACATATAATGTGACGATAATGCTCACTATAAACACTTTTTGAACACTTAGATTGGATATGATGATTCCATTATTTGCATTGGGAGTTAAATTTCAGATCTACTATTGGATTTGTTGGTATACGTTAAACGAGTTCACCCTATGATTAAAAGCTAATGTAATGTGAAAAAGTGTCATCAAAGGTCATTGGGGTGTACTTATGTGAACAAAATTAATTACAAACATGTTATTAATTTTTTTAGTTAGAGAATATTATATTATTAGTTACAAATGACAATCAATAATTAATTAGAAAGAATGAATAAAAACCTACTTGTTATCAACTCTTGCTTGTACGAGGCATACGCCCATGTGAGAGGACCATCGATGCATCGGGAAAGAAAATGATTGTTAAATTAACATCAAAGGTCATTGGGGTGTACTTATGTGAACAAAATTAATTACAAACATGTTATTAATTTTTTTAGTTAGAGAATATTATATTATTAGTTACAAATGACAATCAATAATTAATTAGAAAGAATGAATAAAAACCTACTTGTTATCAACTCTTGCTTGTACGAGGCATACGCCCATGTGAGAGGACCATCGATGCATCGGGAAAGAAAATGATTGTTAAATCGGTAAACTGCCGAAAATTCCTTTAGAACTATAATATTTGTTGAAATATTCATCATAAATTATTTTTTAGTCAATTTAATCGTCAGACTATTTTAAATGACCAATTTAATGTCTGTTTTAGCATCCAATTTTCCGTTAAAAATAATTAAATCTTTAAAAACCAAAGAAGCAAAAAAAAACAAAAGACGAAAAAAAAAACCCTAGCAATCAACGTCTCCCCCCCCAATCCCCAAACTCTCTCTGTGCAATCCCACATCTGTAAGGTTTTTTCAGTGAAAGAGCTGCAGATGTTTTTCCAGTGAAAGATAAACAGCGGAGGTCTGCGACAGCAATTGGGTGATTTAAGTTTCAAAAGTTTTGGGCTAAATTGAGTTTCTGGTATTCGGTGTAAGTTGAGTTTTTGGAATTGACAAAAGGGCTTTTGATAAAATAAATCAAAAAGCTATTTGGAGTTTATCTCAGAATTTGGTGGCTTTTTTTTTTTTTTTGTAAGAGAATTTGGTGGCTTTGATAAGAATTATTTGGGGATCTGCCAATTTGGTGGTGCGGCAAGCAGTTGGGCCAAAGGTGCAGAGGCATGGCGACATGGATCCGCTTCCGATTATTCTAGGTAGAGATATTGAATACCAATAGTAATATATCTTCTGGTCAGGTCAATAACTAGTTTAAATGTGTTTATGACAGGTACATGGATTGATCTGAAGCAACATTTGATTGGAGGTGTAGTGGACAATGGTTCGAGGCTGGGACGAAATTCTTCAGATTGAACTGGCTGATGCTGTTGAATCTGGGGTGGGTGCATAAGGATATCAGAATATGGATTGCACTTAAATCGGATTCTTGAAAGAAAGTGAGAGGGAGAGAAGAATAAGAAGGAAAAATATGAGAGAGAGAGAGAGAGAGAGAGAGAAGAAGGAAAAGGAAAAAGAAAAAAAAAAAGAGAAAGAGAGAAGGAATTATGATTTTACATTTTCTTTATTATGTTTTGGTATTGTTCTTGTAAAATGACAAAATTACCTTTATAATTAACAGAAAATTGAATGGACGTCTAAAAACTTGACGGCAAGGGCTAAATTGACCATTTAAAATAATTCAAGGGCTAAATTGGCTGAAAAAATAATTCAAGATGGACAGTTTGACAGTCGATCTAATTTAGGAGGGTATTCGGCAGTTTACCCTTGTTAAATTAAGGGGCCACAATTTTGTCATCAATATCTAAATATTTGGACCGCTTGCGTAGGGGCTGAGGTAAAGGTTCAAAGACTCGTGACATCATATTTTATATTTAAATTTTAATATAATTTTTAAGTTATTAGATTACTTCATTTTTAATGGATAAAATTAAACTTTTTAGCATAAAAAAATTATTTAAATACGAATTTTAAATATATGAGACAGATCCGTAATATATATATATATATATATATATTTTCTTTTTTGCTCTTTCTGAACTTAATTATATATACGAATCTTATATGCAAGTTGCAACTATAGGAAGATTGTAACCCTCCAAGTTCGCCTAAATGTCGAATGTCGGTGGATGATATAGAAAGATACTAGGAGAATTTCTCCAGCTAGTGGGCCCTTTAGTTTTTGAAAAGTTTTAAATGCTTTCATTTTATTATACTTTTCAACTTGAAATATGAAAGATATATTTTGCTTCCAAAATTATTTAATACAAGCGATATTATAAAGAAGTTTTTTACACACACTATCATTATATCATGTGGATTTGAACATGAAATGCCTAGTCTGCAAGTCAAGGCCATTTCTACTGGCTAAACACCTTTGACCAAAACAATATGATTTACTTCCCTTGAATAAATAATTTTAACATCTGAAAATTTCAAAACAAACATATTTGAAATTATATTTTGATAATAAATTTCACTAAACCAATTTTTCTTCACTTTCACCTCGAAAAGAATGAATCTCCGCGGATCAAAACTCTTCTTCAGCTTTGGTTGGTAAATAAGTGTAAAAGGAAGTAGGCTTCCACTTTGGTAAAAACCCTCTGATTTCCACCTCAACATTTTTTACTTGTTCTTCACCATTGTTGGCCCTATTTGCCTCCTCTTCTTTGGCTTTGGTTGGTATAAAAATGTAAAAGGAAGCAGTCTTAGTGCTAAAAGCCATGAGAAATTGAGGCTTTTTTTTTTTTTTTTTTTTTCCTCCTTTCTTTCTTTTGGTACAGATGAGAGAATTCAAATAGTTGAAACATTAAGAATTAATCTGCCTCTGGTTTTTTGTATTAGTGGTTTGTTTCCAGATTCGGCAGAACTTTGTAGAGCAAGAACACTCACGTTGCTATTCTCCTCCAATGTAATAAAATTACTTTGTCCTATTGTAAAGGTATCAGAAGAATTACCCTATAATCTAACACTCAATAATATTTTCTATTCCATTTAAAAAACTATATAATATATATAGGAACAAAACAAAATGAACTAAAAAAACAACAAACAAAAGAACAAAAAATATTGGAAATTCAAGAAGAATACAAGTCTCGCCGGCCGCCCCCTCTATTATATGACACAGTTTATGGAGACAAAATTGCTTTGCACCTCATGACAGTTTTGGTTAGACCATCGATTGTATGAGAAAATGATCAATAATCCTGCGTTGGCATCATAGATATTTTGATAGGCTTGAAATTTTTGTATGACCTGGTTCTTCAAATGCCCAATTACCCATGCTAACATAAACCAAGAACCACAAGAACGGAAATTAAAGTAAACAATGATACATTACATAGATTTAGCTTATTATATTACGATGTGTTCTCAATTTAGATTGCATTAATTTTTTAAAGAGATTTTTTTTTTTTTTTTTTTTTTTTTTTTTTTTTTTGTGGTTCCACCACAAGAGAAAACAACATTATTACTGATGTAACTGGTGTCATAAGATGTGGTGGCTAAAATACCATAATGGTATTTTTAGCCACTTCATCATGTGTAACGAATATCAGTATGATTTAAAATGAACTCGATAATGGATAGCATTCACTAAAAATACATCACTAATCAATCTCTTTCTGTTGATTTTAGCCAAAAGTTCCAACAACAGCACGCCTATCAAGAATACAAATTGGATCACTTCAAGGCCAAAATAAAGTCTTAATTAAGAAATTTGCGGTTTGAATAAAATCACATGGTAAGGATTAAAAAAAGAAGAAGCAAAACTACAAAATCAGAGGCCTAGCCTAGCAATCATAATTTATGACTCATAAACATTAGGGTTGTGGGATTTTTTGGGGGCCACAAGCTTAAAATTATGGGATTTTTTGTGCAATCTATACTATACTCGTTGTATAGTCAAAGAGGTGAGAAGATGATGGGGGGTCTAGGCCATCTCAGATCTATGAATGGTTCCGCCCTTGCCACCCATTACCAACTATATATAGTCATAAGCATTATTGTTGCCTACGTAAACAGCATATTCTTTGGCCTGCATCTCTCCTAATTGGGGTGAACAATAAATAGTATGAAATATGGATAGCTCAAGATGAAATGATTTCAACTATCATAAGGGCAATATTAGAAATTTTAACCAAGGTTTGACAGATAAGTTTTCTCAATAATATTTTCTATTCCATTTGAAAAACTATAAAATATATATGGGAACAAGAACGGGCAATCGCCGCCTCCAGTTGGTGGAGAGTGATCCAGTCTCATTATAGAATACAAAAAAAAACCATACATAAGAACAAAACAAAATAAACAAAAAAACAACAAACAAAAGAACAAAAAATACACATAGATATTTTGATAGGCTTGATATTTTTGTATGAACTGGTTCTTCATTAGTTGACTTTTCAAAAAGGGGTTCCTATAAAACTGGTACTGTAAGAGGCTTTTCTTCTCACCTCTATATCCCATCTTTCTTAGCTTCTCTGGTTCAATTTGTGTGTGATTTGAGAGGGAAAAAGGAAAAGAGACAGAATGAGTTCAAATTGTTTGATAGAGAAGCCACATGCAGTTTGCATACCATACCCAGCTCAAGGCCACATTAACCCAATGCTGAAACTAGCCAAACTCCTCCACTACAAAGGTTTTCATATAACCTATGTGAACACTGAGTTCAACCACAAACGCCTCCTTAAATCCAGAGGTCCCAACTCTCTCGATGGCCTTCCCTCCTTTCGATTCGAGACCATTCCCGACGGCCTGCCTCCAACTGATGCCAATGCCACCCAAGACATACCATCCTTATGTGATTCCACTAGGAAACGCGGCTTGCCTTACTTCAGAGACCTTTTGTCCAAGCTTAACTCTTCGCCCGATTGCCCTCCTGTAAGTTGCGTAGTTTCTGACGGTGCCATGGGCTTCACTCTTGATGCAGCCCAAGAATTTGGCCTTCCGGAAGTGCTTTTCTGGACAACCAGTGCTTGTGGCTTCTTGGCCTATGTACACTACCACCGCCTCATTGAAAAGGGTCTAACTCCTCTCAAAGGTTTTATTCTCAGCTAAAAGGAAAACCCTACTTCTAGTTTGGTCATTTGGAATGACTGACTTTGCAATGAACATATATTTACTGATCATGATCTTTATTTATTTATTTTTGGTTTGTAGATGAACATCTTGTCCTAAACCATGCTACTCGACATTATTTTTAACGCATTATTTCTTAATTTGATTTGCAGATGCCAGTTATTTGACAAACGGCTATTTGGAGACTGAGATAGATTGGATACCAGGCATGAGAGGCATCCGACTAAAGGACATCCCCAGCTTCATTAGAACCACAGACCCAGATGATATCATGCTGGATTTTTGGGTGCATGAAACAGAGCGAACTCGAAAAGCTTCTGCTGTCATCTTTAACACCTTCCATGACTTTGAACACGAAGTTTTAGATGCACTTTCGACTTTGCTACCACCTATTTACTCCATTGGACCCCTACATCTACAGATGAATCAGATCCCGGCAGATAGCGAGTTGAAGGAGATAAGATCAAACCTATGGACAGAAGAACCAGAGTGTCTAGAATGGCTTGACTCTAAAGAACCTAACTCTGTGGTTTATGTCAACTTTGGAAGCATCACAGTGATGACAGCAGAGCAGCTAATTGAGTTTGCTTGGGGACTTGCAAATAGCAACCAGACCTTCTTTTGGGTGATTAGGCCTGACCTTGTTGGTGGGGATTCAGCTGTGGTTCCACCAGAGTTTGTGGAAGAGACCAAAGAAAGGAGCCTGTTGGCAAATTGGTGCCCTCAAGAACAAGTCCTGAGCCATCCGGCTGTAGGAGGGTTCTTGACTCACAGTGGTTGGAACTCTACTATTGAAAGTGTGTGTGCTGGAGTGCCCATGATCTGCTGGCCCTTCTTCGCAGAGCAACAGACCAATTGTAGGTACAGTGAGAAAGAGTGGGGCATTGGCATGGAGATAGAGAGTGATGTTAAAAGAAACCACGTAGAGGGGCTTGTGAGAAAATTAATGGAGGGAGACGAGGGCAAAGAGATGAGGAAGAAAGCCCTGGAATGGAAAAAGTTGGCAACGGAGGCCACCAGTCCTAATGGCTCATCTTTTGTGGGTTTGGACAAAATGGTTAACGAGGTGCTTCTATCTCCATGAAATATTGGAATTGATAAGAATTCTACCTAGTTGCTATTTTGTATTTGGCCTAGTTAAACCTAAAAATTTTAGTGCTTGAAAACCATGTTATTCTTACTCATTTGCACTATAGTAGTAAGCTGCCTCATATCCTGTTAATACCTAAGATTATGTTCTTTTTCCCCTCATTAACGGAGGAGCTCGATTTGGCAAGACTATCAGCAACCATGTTTCCTCTCTAGAGACCTGAGCTATCTAAACTCTTTCAAGCCACCTCAAAACACATTCAAATTAAAACAAGCGTGAAGATAAAGGAAATTCATACCTCCATAACATGTATTACTCACCCATGAATAAAACTCTATAAATCATATATATATATATATATATATATAAGAGATTGTACGAATGCTATGTATTTTATACTATCCATTTGTTATTTTTCCTTCATGTTTACAATGGTATCCGCACGATAATAACATGCGGACGTCCGGATGAGAGAATAACTATATATTCTGCAAACTGAAAGAAGACGTCATGCAAAGAAAACAAAACCGTTAAATTTATTGCCATATTAATTTTAGGGAGGTGTTTCATAGACTTGCCTTTTTATTTTATTTTATTTTATTTATTTATATTTTATAGTGTTATATACTGTAAATTAATTAAAAATTATGAGCATATTAATTGCTTACTTAGTGAAACACATAGGTTGCTGGATTTTAATTGAAAATGGAGAGCTTATCGACTACATCATCTGGATAAAAATAGACCTCTATCTAAGAAGCTCTATCCACCGTCTCTCCCTTTGACATCTCCAGCCACCCTCTCAAGTCATTTTCCACACATAGAAAGATTCTCAGGTCGTTTTTAAGAGAGAGAGAGAGAGATGTTGTGGCATCGCAGTTCCCTCCCCCTCCTTCCATGCTTCTAGCCACAACATCTCTCTCTGGAAAATGACTTGAGAATTTTCTGTGTGGAAAAAGATACCTGATAATCAAACAATCCAAAAATGTAAGAATCCAAAAACGTGGAAAGAAAAGTTAAAAAAGAAAACTTGCCATAAAAAGTAATGCCATATGTAAAATTTCCCCATCGCAGTTCCCTCCCCCTCCTTCCATGCCTCCAAGCCACAACCTCTCTCTCAATCCGAAAAAGTAAAGAGTCCAAAATCGTGGAAAGAAAAGTTTTAAAAAAAAATTGCCAGAAAAAGTCCACCTCCAATTAAATGCCATATGTAAAATTTTCCCCATATTATACGACAATCAAATGCCTACTTATAAAATAGAACCATAGAATAATTGACAAATGAATTATAAAACTATAAGAAGCATTTTGCTCGCTCCCTATAATGTTAAAAATGACGATAAAAATACACATTGAGTTTAAATAGTGAACATAAATATTTTCTAAAATTATAACGCGAGGACTATTCTTTAGTAGGCATTGACTGTATGCCCTAAAGACAATTTTTTTAACTCTTGGATCTAATTTTTTCCACCACGGTTTTGATTTGAGAATTACTGTTGAATCTATTCTCATGTCAAAGAAGTTCACCTTCTACATGAGCCAATGTGATTTGATAATATATCATCAGGTATACGATTGGTGTGAACTTATGCAAACACAAAAACAAAAATATTCTCAAAGTTATGTGATTTGCACTTTCACTTCTCTTGATTTTACTACTTTTGGATATGCAAAATGACAATCAATAAAAATATATTATCATTCACCAATCATGCTGTGTGTACGAAAGTGCAGACGTCAAGGAAAACTTCATTCAGATAGGCAGCTTTTGCGTACACGTCGCACCAATATCTCAGCATGGTCGGCATGCCCTATTATTATTATGATTATTATTATTTGTAGTTACGAGGACAATCAATAATTAATTAGAAAGAATTAACAAAAACCTACTGGTTAAAATGTAACAAGTTGTAATCAACTTTGCTTCGTATGAGGTCAATGTGGTGCGTGCGGGAGGAGGAGGAACAGCTAGCAGGTTTTGCATCAACTTTGCTTTTTTTAATTTATCTTTTTATGGATCAACGCGCTTTGAAGTTTTAAATTGACCCTTGGCAGAAAATAAGTCTTATCTTAAGGGGTCACGATTTTGTCCCCATTTAAATAATTGGACTGCTTGCGCAGGGGCTGACCTCAAGGAAACAGAGTTTGTAAACAACTCTAATGTCACGGTTGTAACGCTCTTTAGACATAGTAAAGAAAATAATATGTTACGAAAAATATTTTTGACTCATTTCTTTTTATTTTTTATAGACAAATTAAAGTCTGACATGTTTGTATAAATCAAATTTTTTGTTTGTTGTGTATACTGTCAATGACGGAGGAATTGCTCCATATAAGTTATAGAAAATACTTGACTCTTTTTTTGTAGATAAATTATACAATCTGACATACGTGTATAAATTTTTCCCAAAAATAATTTGAATGAGTTATTTTTGTATTTGCAAACAGTGTCTATATATTACAATTTTTTTTGGAAAAATCTTTATATTACATTGGTAACGTTGAAATTTGTATATAAAAATTAATTTTTTCTTCTTTTTGGACTTGATTATATGTATGAATTTTATATACCACCCTTTAAGTACTAGTGATTTAAGTCGAAGGAGGGTAGATGGGGAAATAGATTATGATTTGGTCAAAGGGTAGGTTCCCCTTCATGATAACCAACCTCTGCCCTCTTCCCCTTCCTACCTCTCGCTTTCTTGTTGAACAAGCCTGCTTCTACCTGGACAAATTATTTTAACATCTGGAAAGTTCAAAACAAGCATTATCAATTGATTATATTGCGTGTTTTGCTTGGTTATCTAATCATCAATGCGTTCAGTAAAACTAGAATGATGATGGGTAGAAATCAAGTGGTTAAATAATTCACACTTGCAACCCAAAAAAAATATAACATTACACTTGGACTGGTCTTTTAAATGATGATCCTCGAAAGAAAGCTTCAAATATGGATGTGCACTCTTGGCGTTCGCTGTATTTTAGTAAGAGACTATTTACTTCAAAAGTGTGATTGTGGACTTTGACACCCATAATAGCTTCCAAGACAACGGGTCCCAAAAATGGGCTATAATGGTCTCGGAAGGTGTGCCATTATTGGTACTTTAAAAGTCTAAAGAAAATGTATGAATTGGATGTGGTATTAAGAGCATTTCCACCTGTTAGCCTTTTGTCATGGCAAGGGGAGCTCTAGGATAGTTACTATTCACGTGAATAGTGGCTGTCCTAGCTCCCCTCAGCAAAGTATGTTTACAGCAGTTTAGGCTTGTCATGGCAAATACTATTTTTATTATTTTTATTTTTTTCACAACTTTGTTTACTTAAACAATTAATTTGGATAATATTTTCGGATAAGATTTTTGGGTTCCTACGTGTCAATACTATTCATATCGGATAAGATTTTCGGTTTCAAATTTCAGATAAATTCAAAATGTCAAATTTCAGATAAATTTCAAATTTCAGATAAGATTTTCACCCTCTAAGATTGCCCCGCGTGTCATATCTATCTGTGTACATTTTTCTATAAAACCAGAGATTCATCTCATACCTCCCACACCAGTTCTTCTCTACATTTCCATTTCTCAAATTTTAGATTTCATTCTCCATTCTCAATGGTAGACATGCAAGAGGTTTTGGAGAGGCAAGAGCGAGAAACTAGAGAAAGAATGCGTAGACGAGCTGCAAGCAAAAGGGCGCAGAGAGAACTAGATGAGCAACTTGGCATAGCAGTTGCTTTGCTAGAGGAAGAAAACCAGAGTCGCCGTGGTTCACGAGAAGGCCGTGGCCCAAATGTGGACAGACATAGACATTCTCGGGGTAAGAATCTTATGGAAGATTATTTTATCCCACAATCTCTGTACTCCGATGTTCATTTTCGAGGGAGATATAGAATGCAACCCCATTTGTTCAATAAAATCATGCATGATATTTGCAATTATGATGAATATTTTGTTCAAAAGAGAAATTGTGCTGGAAATTTGGGACTTCTTCCAGAGCAGAAGTTCACAGCTGTGATACGAATGTTGGCGTATGGGTCATCTGCTGATCATGTGGATGAGATTGCTCGGATGGGGAAGTCCACTATTTTGGAGAGCTTGGTGCGATTTTGTGATGCAGTGGAAACTCTGTACACCAGAGACTACCTCCGCAGACCTACGCCCAGGGGCCTGCAAAGGCTTCTCCAAAAAGCTGAGTCTCGAGGATTTCCTGGCATGATTGGTAGCATTGACTGCATGCACTGGCAGTGAAAAAATTGTCCAACTGCTTGGCAAGGGGATTACGGAAATAGAAAAGGGCAGAAAAGTATCATCCTGGAAGCAGTTGCTGGTTTTGATACATGGGTTTGGCACGCCTTCTTCGGAGTTGCCGGATCTCAAAACGATTTGAATGTCCTAGGTCAATCCCGGTGTTCAATGATGTTTTGAGAGGTGAAGCCCCAAATATCACATATGAAATTAACAATACCATCTACCAGACCAGGTATTATCTAGCTGATGGCATATACCCAAGGTGGACAACATTTGTGAAAACAATTCCACATCCCCGATCCCATAAGCAAAATTTTTTTGCTCGCTATCAAGAGGGGTACAGAAAAGATGTTGAGAGGTGCTTTGGTATCCTTCAAGCCCGGTGTGCTATTATCAGGGGCGCGGCACGTCTATTTGACGAGGAGGTGCTTAGGAGTATAATGATGACTTGTATCATCCTCCATAACATGATTGTGGAAGATGAATATGATTACGATGCTGATGAAGTGTATGAACCAAATCCCATGGACACGGCCCTAACATGAATTTATGAAAAACCAGTGGGGCCAAATGGAGAACCAGTGCAGCATGAATCGTTGGTTAGAGACGGTAGTTTCATGCCCCGTATGATTGATCGCTACACGGAGATGTAATCGTCGTATATTCATGAACACCGTCAAGTTGACTTGATGGAGCATTTATGGGCGGTGAAAGGCAATGAAGGTGAATGAAGTGAAGTGAAGATGTTTTTTTTTAATTTATTATGTTTATGTTGTATTTTTAGTTATGCTTTGTTTTTTTTTATGCTTTAATATTTTTAGTTGTGGGTTGTTTATTTTTTATGCTTTGGTTGTGGGTTGTTTATTTTTTATGCTTTGGTTGTGGTTTGTTTATTTTTTATGCTTTGGTTATGGTTTGTTTATTTTTTTTGCTTTGGTTGTGGTTTGTTTTTTTTTTATGCTTTGGTTGTGGTGTGTTTTTTATGTATGGAATGTTTTGAATAAAAAAGATTTTTGTTGAATATTTTCTTTATTCACTAAAAGAAAAGCAATACAACTAATAAAATAAAATACATGAATTAAACAAAATAAAAAATACAATGAAATCAAAGGCAAGTAAACTAAGACATGAAAGGCAAACAAACTATTTTAATGGTTTTCATCATTTAACCAATCCGTGTTGCTAGGTCCATCGTCACGAAAAAGTCTTTGTCTCATAACATCCCTTCGTTCTAGCTTCCAAAATTGTTTTGTTTCAGGGGACATATGGCTTGTATCCATGGCCATGGTTTCCCGATTTTTTTTTTTCAATGTTTTGTTCGCGTACATACTCCCTTTCTTTGCGTACATACTCCCTTTCTTTTGCATATTCTAGTTGAATAGCCATATCGTGCTCTTGTTGTTTCAAGTCCATTTCAATTCTCATGGCTTGGTGCTTTGAAAGTTCCTCCAAAAATTTAGATGCATTCTTGCTAGAATTACTCCCTCTCTTCGCCTTTGCCGCCTTCCTCCCAATAGGCCTTGGCTCCTTTTCAATGGGTGAGTCTTGACTCATCGGGGAATCCATAGGTGAATCCGATGCCGGCGTCTCATGAAGTGGAGTCTCGTTCAAGACTACCGTCGGACCGGTTGGAATAATTTGGAATCTCTTACAAGTCTTCACCACCTCCCAACAATGGGTATGGTTGAAACTTTTTTCCCCTTGCCCAGTAGCACCAAACCACATTTGTGCTTGCATAATCTATAAAAAAAAATTAAATGGAAATGCAAGAAACTTTAAAAAATATTGGCAATGCAACATGTAAAAAAAAACTAATGCAAATGCAATAAATTTTAAAAAAATGCAACATGTATAAATAAATAAATAAAACTAGAGAAATATTAACAAAATATATAAATTGCAAGAAACATTTAAATAAAAATTAATATGACATAGAAATTAATAGAACGAAAATGACAAATAATTTACCTCACTGCTAAGGTTTCCCCCCACTTCTATGGTTGTCCATCGCTTTTGCCAAGGCATTTCTCCATTTCGCCAACTCTTTATTAAGAATTTTCCACCTACTAGATAATGTCATTTCTGTACGTGTCGAACCAATTGCCCTTTCACAAAATGCTTGATGAATTTTTTTTCCACATATGAGAAAATTTAATCTCATTGCCCGTTACGGGACAATGACTAACTTGGACCCAAGCCTCACACAAGCTAACATCTTTCATCATGCTCCATGCCCCTCCATTTTCAGTAGAAGAACCCATAATATGATAGAGAAAAATACAACTTGAAAGTGAAAAAAATATTGAGTAGAAAGTGAATAAATATTGAGGAGAAAGTGAATAATAGTAGAAGGAGAAGAAAATGTAAGAGGATTTGGTGTTAAAAGTGAAGAGTATTGGTTGGTATTTATACCCAAAAAAAAAAAAAACAGTAATTTTTGTGTATTTTTTTTTAAATTTTAAATTTTATTTATTTTTTTTATTACAGAAAAATTGGCTGCCGTTGGATTGAAAGAAAAAATCGAATTGGAGAGCCAATAGGGCGACACGTGGAAGGTAGCCGTTGGCGGTTACTGTAGCGCGTTGTTTCAAATTTTATTTGAAAGCGGAAGGGCTGACGCCAGCCTGGCGTCAGCCATGACGTCACCGCCCTTAGGTTCTTGCTCGGGCCAAACTCCATCACGGGCCAGCCTAGTCTCGTGGCCCCCACCTCTTGCCGGGGCTGCCTTTTGTTGCTGGAAATCCATTTTTCTCCCAAACCCCCCCAGCCGGAGTCCAGCCTTAACTGCTGGACTTGCTCTAATGTTGACGTCTTGCGACTTAAGAAATTGTAACTCCTAATCGAGAATTATGTTTCGAATGGGAAACTAACTCTGATTGATTCTTTTATATCCCTTGATTGATAAATACTTCAATATAAATATTTCACTTGTGCAGTTCGAAGACTAAAAGCAAATTGAGAGATCAAATCGGAATTATGATATTTATTTCTCATAAAACTGTATTCGAATGGGCATTACAAGTTAAAGAACAATGATTGAATTCGAACCAACTGAATAAAAATCAACGAACTGCGAGGGTTTGAGAAAATGTAAATACAAAGAGAGTTTTCTTAAGCATAACTAGAATAATGCTGTATGAATTGAGAAAATATAACATGTAAAATAAATCGATTGGTTGAAAGATAAAAGTTAAAGTTAAAAAAGCAACCAATTAGAAATAATACAATATTAGCATAATATCCATAAGTATGAATTAAGTTTACATTTGTCAAAAGTTATAAAGCATTTGCTGCAACAACAACAACAACAACAACAAAATTTGTCAATAGGAGTGAAAATGATGGGTAAATTAGAAATTTTCTTGTACTATCTTGCCCTTGATCTTTCAAGTTCAACATCACGTGACTTGATAGAGAGTTTTTCTTAATAATATTTCTATTATATATAAGGGGCTTGTACATTTGTCCATCTGTCTTGTTCGACTTCTTCCAATCCAAAATTGCTTGTGTAATCTATTATTAAAAAGTACTTAAAAATAGGAATGAAAACGTGCAATCGCTGTCGCCGCCTCCCGTGTGGGTGGAGAGTGATCCAATCTTAATATAAAATCCAGAAAATCAAACCAAAATCAACAAATAAATAAATAAACAAACAAACAAAATGAATCAATGCATTGCCAGACTACATCTGTATTCGGAAATAATACAAAATCTTATACAATCTCGCCAGCCGGCCCGTCTATTATGGCACATCATATTATACTATATCTCAATATGGAGACAAACTTGCTTTGCAGCCCATGCCCGGAGCCGGAGGGTTTGAACACGTATGAACAAATTGTCAACTTCCACAGCCATTATTGACATTTTAATAGGATTGAAAATTTTGTATGAACCCTCATGTACTGTGCTTCCTTTGTCTCATTTATTTATCTTTAAAAAAAAAAAGAAAAAAGGTTTTATGAGCTCATGGATTTTGATCCTATAAATCTGGTACGGTAAAACACTTCTCTTCCCCAACTGCATATACCACCATCTTCCTCAGCTTTTGGTTAAATTTGTGTTTTATTTTAGAGAGAACAAAAAAGAGAAGAGAAGAGAGAATGGGTTCAAACGGCTTGATAGAGAAGCCACATGCAGTTTGCATACCATTCCCAGCTCAAGGCCACATTAACCCAATGCTGAAACTAGCCAAACTCCTCCACTACAAAGGTTTTCATATAACCTTTGTGAACACAGAGTTCAACCACAAACGCCTCCTTAAATCCAGAGGTCCCAACGCTCTCGATGGCCTTCCCTCCTTTCGATTCGAGACCATTCCCGACGGCCTGCCACCGACTGATGCCAATGCCACCCAAGACATACCATCCTTATGTGAATCCACTAGGAAACACAGCTTGCCTTACTTCAGAGACCTTTTGTCTAAGCTGAACTCTTCGACTGGTTGCCCTCCTGTAAGTTGTATAGTTTCTGATGGTGTCATGAGCTTCACTCTTGATGCAGCCCACGAACTCGGCATCCCAGAAGTGCTTTTCTGGACAACAAGTGCTTGCGGCTTCTTGGCCTATGTACACTACCACCGCCTCATTGAAAAGGGTCTCACTCCTCTCAAAGGTATTAATCTCACTCCTCTGACTTTTTCATGAACATATCTTGACTGATTTATATTTTATTTTTAGTTTTGTATATGAATATCTTAACCTAACCATGTTGCTTAATAGAATAATAACGCACTATTTCTTTGTTTGATTCACAGATGCCAATTATTTGACGAACGGCTATTTGGAGACGCAGATAGATTGGATACCAGGCATGAGAGGCATCCGACTAAAGGACATCCCCAGCTTCATTAGAACCACAGACCGAGATGATCTCATGCTGGATTTTCTGGTGCATGAAACAGAGCGAACTCGAAAAGCTTCTGCTGTCGTCTTGAACACCTTCCATGACTTGGAACATGAAGCTTTAGATGCACTTTCAACTTTGCTACCACCTATTTACTCCATTGGACCCCTACATTTACAGATTAACCAGATCCCGGCAGATAGCGAGTTGAAGGAGATAAGATCGAACCTATGGACAGAGGAACCAGAGTGTCTAGAATGGCTTGACTCTAAAGAACCTAACTCTGTGGTTTATGTCAACTTTGGAAGCATCACAGTGATGACAGCAGAGCAGCTAATTGAGTTTGCTTGGGGACTTGCAAACAGCAATCAGACCTTCTTTTGGGTGATTCGGCCTGATCTTGTTGGTGGGGATTCAGCTGTGGTTCCACCAGAGTTTGTGGAAGAGACCAAAGAAAGGAGCCTATTGGCACATTGGTGCCCTCAAGAACAAGTCCTGAGCCATCCGGCTGTAGGAGGGTTCTTGACTCACAGTGGTTGGAACTCTACTATTGAAAGTGTGTGTGCTGGAGTGCCCATGATCTGTTGGCCCTTCTTCGCAGAGCAACAAACCAATTGTAGGTACAGTGAGAAAGAGTGGGGCATTGGCATGGAGATTGAGAATGATGTTAAAAGAAACTACGTAGAGGGGCTTGTGAGAAAGTTAATGGAGGGAGAGGAGGGCAAAGATATGAGGAAGAAAGCTCTGGAATGGAAGAAGTTGGCAATGGAGGCCACCGGCCCTAATGGCTCATCATTTGTGGCTTTGGACAAAATGATTAACCAGGTGCTTCTATCTCCAAGAAATTAGAATTGATCAATATTCTACCTAGTTGCTTACTGCTTTGTATTTGGCCTGGTTAAACCCAAACACGGGACACAACTATTTGTGCAACATATCATGCATTCTTTGGAGAATCCATTCAGTGCCACTCAGTGTTTTATGTTTTGTAGACGTCGACAAGTCAAATTTGAAAAGAGTGTATTTTGTTGTAATGGTTCTACATCGTGAATGATTGATCAGATGAGTATTTTTAATAATATAGATATAAGGTTTTTTAAAAAAATCACAGATGGTGTCAAGGTTTACAAAATTATCACATTTCGTCTCTAACATTTTTTTTATGATAGTAATGATCCTTAAGGTTAGCATTCATACATCAAAATGGTCCATGCTATTAGCTTCCGACCAATTTTCTGATAAATTGTTGATGTGACACATGTGTAGAGTCCACACAACCAATGGTATAGAGTAACGTGGTTTTAAACAAACCTCAAAACTGTTTAATATGGAACACATAATTATCAAATCAAATAAAAAACAAACATAAATTATTGCACGCCGAACAGAATCTTATCTAGTATTGACTGCCATTCCAAGGATTATCACACATTACAGAGTCAACTTGAATTATAAGGACAAATCGACTTTGTCATGAAAAGTGCCTTTTTGGACTTTAAAGTTTATTAAGTGATTGATCCCTTTTCTCTCTTTCCTATAAAACTGATACTGCAAAAGCCTTATCTTCTCCACAACCATATCCCATTTTCGTTAGCTTTGTCCAAATTTATTTGCCAGAATGGGTTCTATTGGTTTGACAGAGAAGCCACATGCAGTTTGCATACCATTCACATAACCCCAATGCTGCAATTAACCAAACTCCTCCACTACAAGGGCTTTCACATAACCTTTGTGAACACCGAATTCAACCATAGACGCCTTCTTAAATCCCGAGGTCCCAACTCTCTTGATGGCCTCCCATCCTTTAGGTTCGAAACCATTCCCGATGGCCTCCCTCCAACAGATATCAATGCCACCCAGGACGTAACCGCTCTATGCGTTTCCACTAGAAAAAATTGCTTAGCACCCTTCAGAGACCTTTTGTCAAAACTCAATTCTTTGCCCGATTCCCCTCCAGTTACTTGTATAGTTTCTGATGGTGGCATGACCTTCACTCTTGATGCAGCCGAAGAATTGGGCATTCCGGAAGTTCTTTTCCAGACACCAAGTGCTTGTGGCTTCATGTGCTTCCTTCAGTGTGGCCCTCTCATCGAAAAGGGCTTAATACCTCTTAGAGGTACTACACTGACTTCAAATTCCTGATTGGTCATTAGGGAACACTGACTTTGTACTCAAAATGTTACATATTTAACTAGAATGTTAACTCACCGGTACTATTACTCAATTTGATTTGCAGATGCTAGCTATTTGACAAATGGGTATTTGGATACTGAGATAGATTGGATACCAGGCATGAGAGGTATCCGATTGAGGGACATCCCAAGCTTCATCAGAATCACAGACCCAAATGATTTCATGCTGGATTTTATATTGGTTGGGACTGCAAGAGCTAAAAGAGCTTCTGCCATAATTTTGAACACGTTTGATGCGTTAGAGCATGAAGTTTTAGATGGACTATCGACTTTGCTACCAGCTGTTTATTCCGTTGGACCCCTACATCTACAGCTTAATCAGATCCCAGCAGATAACGAGTTGAAGTCCATTGGATCAAACCTGTGGACAGAAGAACCAGTGTGTCTTGATTGGCTTGACTCTAAAGAACCTAACTCTGTGGTTTATGTCAACTTTGGAAGTATCACAGTTATGACAACTGAGCAGCTGATTGAGTTTGCTTGGGGACTTGCAAACAGCAACCAGACCTTTTTTTGGGTGATCAGGCCTCACCTTGTTGGTGGGGAAGCAGCTGTGGTTCCACCAGAGTTTATGCAAGAGACCAAAAAAAGGGGTCTATTGGCAAGTTGGTGCCCTCAAGAACAAGTTCTGAGCCACCCGGCCGTAGGAGGGTTCTTGACACACAATGGTTGGAACTCTACTCTTGAGAGTTTGTGTGGTGGAGTGCCCATGATCTGTTGCCCCTTCTTTGCAGAGCAACAAACCAATTGTAGGTTCTGTTGCAGAGAGTGGGGCATAGGCATGGAGATAGAGGGTGATGTTAAAAGAAATTACGTAGAGGGGCTTGTGAGAAAGTTAATGGAGGGGGAGGAGGGCAAAGAGATGAGGAAGAAAGCCTTGGAATGGAAGAAGTTGGCAAAGGAGGCCACCACTGGTCCAAATGGGTCATCTTTTGTGGGTTTGGACAAACTGGTTAACCAGATGCTTCTATCTCCGAGGAATTAGAAATTTAGAATTGATTCAAAATCTATCTTGTTTTTACTTTGTATTTGTCCAAGAAGTTTACCTATTAAGCTTAATACTGCTTCTATCACGAATTCATTTTTCATGTATGCATTTACTTAACATCGGTCCAATGTAAAATGAAGTCCAAGGCAAACGTAAGTGGCATCGGTTACCACGTTGATGCATGATACCAAAGTTTCATGGCCACGTTGTTGATCGGGAAATAATCGATGGGTTATGTGTGATAAAAGCTCCCTTTGTTACTAAACCTAACATAACTAAAGAGCTTGACAACCATGCTATTCTAACTAACTTACACTACTCTGCCTAAATTCCTGCATTGGACTTCCATACTGTGCACTCTTAGGTTAATATACCAAGATTATCTTCTTTTTACCCTCATCAAAGGAGGAGCTTTATTTGGCAAGACTAATGAAACGGTGTTCTTTTCTCTATAGAGCTGAGCTATTTCAACTCTTTCAAATTAGGCAGCAGATGTTTGCAGCTAGAGATCAGAGTAACAAGGGGGTGACAGACCTGCATTGCACCCATAAACAGCGTGGGAGAGAGAGAGAGAGAGAGAGCCTAAGATAAGATATAAAAAAAACAAGCTTTATGCAAGTGAAAGACATGAAAACAGAGGTACCGCATTCAGAAAAATTAAAGGCAAATCCCATAGAGGCATTTTAACGAATGATTCACGTGCAAACATAAACAGCCAATTCTTAATCCACCTAGTGTGAAGATCAACATTATAAAAATAAACTTCACACCAAAGTAATTACTAACACAAAAAGAAGTGTTTAACCTTATAGAGACTCAGCGCAGGCTAGCAATGGTACTCCTAGTGTGCAATGTCTGCTTCCCAAGAAAACTCCATTTCCGATAGAAATGAAGCAAATTGATGCCAATTGGTAGGGTTGTCCGTACCTACAGCCTACAGACTCTTTAACGTGTTTCAATTTCTAATTTCTTTTATTTCAGATGAAATCTTTCGGGATGTTTAGCTGATAACAGTGTTCCGGATTACTAACGGCACAAAAAGGAGGGAAGGGTTTTTTGAAATGAAAATAGCAGCTTATGTCAGTAGTTGGTAAAATAGTGGTAATTCTATAGGTAAGCTCAACTTAGTTGGGGGATGTGATGAACACCATTGTTGTGATTCTGTGATTATTGCGAGTCTTTGAGTCTTGAAAACTCATTCTGCTCTCAAAGATTTTGCTGCCATTTTCCAAATGAAATTAAAATTCAACAATTTAAATGGTATGAGCGGTACAGGCAAAGTATGGATGGAACTTGTAATAATGTATCATGCATGCTAAACATTTTCTTTAATCTTACATCCAATGAAA
The DNA here is from genome assembly GCF_902201215.1 of Prunus dulcis. NCBI lineage: Eukaryota > Viridiplantae > Streptophyta > Magnoliopsida > Rosales > Rosaceae > Prunus > Prunus dulcis. The sequence continues at coordinate 39,064,299 of NC_047650.1, read as the reverse complement.
TCCAAGTACATGAAAAAGGATGAACGACTTAGACGTTATCAGATCAGATGGACCAAATTACAGCTACTCTTTTTCTTCAAGGGTGAACGAACGGTCCTACGAGTGCCAAGTCGATCATAGAAAGGAGAGTGGATTGGGTGTTTTGGTTCAGCATAAGGCCATGCACGGATACAGAAATTAGAATTTATCAAAATTCTACCGGTTGCTGCTTTGTATTTGGCCTAGTTAAACCCAAAATTGAAACATGTTGACATACAACATACCTTGCATTCTTAGGAGAAACTAGTCGGTGTGACTCAGCGATTGGTGTTTTCCGTTTATACTCGGAGACTTGTTGCATAACAATAGAATCGCTCATATTTGCATGTCCGAAAAGAGTGTATGTTGTCAAATCTGAAGAGTGTACTTTGTCAAATTGTGTTGCAGAATGCGCGGATGATAAATTCTTGGTTCATAAAATATACCAACTAAGGTAGCTCTAGCCCTATAACATTAACATTTGATTTTCCTATAGTATTATTTATGTAATAGCTATGAGGTTAAATTTTGATATAATGATCGATCAGATGAGTATTTTAATAACACAGATATAAATGTACATTTCATAGCAAAGATAATAGGGATCAGAAAAGGTGTAAAAAAACAAAAACAAACCCCAAAACTCTTCAATATAGAACACATAATTATCAAATCAAAACAAATACACAAACATAAATGATTGCATGCCAAACATAGTACGGGAAAGAATACAAAATCGAATATTATTGACTGCCGTCCAAAACATTATAAAACCTCGTCATGGACTGTGACTTATTGGACTTGAAAGTTTACTAAGTGATTGATTCCTTTTCTCTCTTTCCTATAAAACTGGTATTGCAAAAGGCTTCTCTTCTCCACAACCATATCCCATTTTCATTAGCTTTGTCCAAATTTATTTGTGAGAATGGGTTCTATTGGTTTGACAGAGAAGCCACATGCAGTTTGCATACCATACCCAGCTCAAGGTCACATAACACCAATGCTTCAATTAGCCAAACTCCTCCACTACAAGGGCTTTCACATTACCTTTGTGCACACAGAATTCAACCACAGACGCCTTCTTAAATCCCGAGGTCCCAACTCTCTTGATGGCCTCCCATCCTTTCAGTTTGAAACCATTCCCGATGGCCTCCCTCCAACGGATCCCAATGCCACCCAAGACATAACTGCTCTATGCCTTTCCACCAGTAAAAATTGCTTAGCACCCTTCAGAGACCTTTTGTCAAAGGTCAATTCTGTGCCTGATTCCCCTCCAGTTACTTGTATAGTTTCTGATGGTGGCATGACCTTCACTCTTGATGCAGCCCAAGAATTGGGCATTCCGGAAGTTATTTTTGAGACACTAAGTGCTTGTGGCTTGATGTGCTACCTACAGTATCGCCCTCTCATTGAAAAGGGCTTAATGCCTCTTAAAGGTACATACACATACTTCAAATTCCAGAGTGGTGATTTGGGAACACTGACTTTTACTAAAAATGTTACATATTTAACTAGAATCTTAACTCACTGGTACGATTTCTTAATTTGATTTGCAGATCCTAGCTATTTGACAAATGGGTATTTGGATACTGAGATAGATTGGATACCAGGCATGAGAGGTATCCGATTGAGGGACATCCCAAGCTTCATCAGAACCACAGACCCAAATGACTTCATGCTGGATTATCTATTGGTAGAGATAGCACGAGCTAAAAGAGCTTCTGCCATCATTTTGAACACATTTGATGCGTTAGATCATGAAGTTTTACATGGACTTTCGACTTTGCTACCACCTGTTTATTCCGTTGGACCCCTACATCTACAACTTAATCAGATCCCAGCAGATAACAAATTAAAGTCCATTGGATCAAACCTGTGGACAGAAGAACCAGAGTGTCTTGAATGGCTTGACTCTAAAGAACCTAACTCTGTGGTTTATGTCAACTTTGGAAGCATCACAGTCATGACAGCTGAGCAGCTGATTGAGTTTTCTTGGGGACTTGCAAACAGTAACCAGACCTTTTTTTGGGTGATCAGGCCTGACCTTGTTGGTGGGGAAGCAGCTGTGGTTCCACCAGAGTTTATGCAAGAGACCAAAGAAAGGGGTCTATTGGCAAGTTGGTGCCCTCAAGAACAAGTTCTGAGCCACCCAGCCATAGGAGGGTTCTTGACACATAGTGGTTGGAACTCTACCCTTGAGAGTTTGTGTGGTGGAGTGCCCATGATCTGTTGGCCCTTCTTTGCAGAGCAACATGCCAATTGTAGGTTCTGTTGTAAAGAGTGGGGCATAGGCATGGAGATAGAAGGTGATGTTAAAAGAAATTATGTAGAGGAACTTGTGAGAAAGTTAATGGAAGGAGAGGAGGGCAAAGAGATGAGGAGGAAAGCCTTGGAATGGAAGAAGTTGGCGAAGGAGGCCGCCACTGGTCCAAATGGGTTATCTTTTGTGGGTTTGGACAAATTGGTTAACCAGGTGCTTCTATCTCCGAGGAATTAGAAATTTAGAATTGATTCAAAACTATCTAGTTGTTACTTTGTATTTGTCGAACAAGTATACCTATTGAGCTTAATAATACTTCTATCATGAAACCATTTTTCAGGTCTACATTTAATTAAGATTGGTCCAATATAAAATGAAGTCTAGGGCAAACGTAATTGACATCGGTTACCACATTGATGCACGATACGAAAGTTTCATGGCCACGTTGTTGATCGGGAAATAATTGATGGGTTATGTGTGATAAAGAAGTTCTTTGTTACTATACCTAAAATACCTAAAGGGATTGACAGCCATGTTATTCTAACTCACTTACACTAGCCCGCCTAAATTTCTGCATTGAATTTCATAAATGTGCATTCCTGGGATAATATACCTAAGATTATGTTCTTTTGCCCCTCATCAAAGGGGAGCTCGATTTGGCTGCATCCATGTTCTTTTCTCTATAGAGCTGGGCTATCTCAACTCTTTCAAATTAGGCAGGAGATGTTTGCCGCAAGATTTTCCCCCCTCCCTTCGCTCTATATCGATTGATCAAATGAGTTCTTTTGATAATATAAATATACAAATATTTTATTAAAGATTATGAAAGGAACGAGAACGTGCAAACAAATAAACAAACCTCAAAACTCTTCATGGAGAACACATACTGTCAAAACAAATAAACAAACAAAGAAACTTTAGTGCATGCCAGACCCAAGTATAATATGTACTCTCGACTGCCGTCCCAAGATTATGGCAAAATTATATACCGACAAACTTGCATTGCACCCATGAACAGTGTTTGAGAGAGAGAGAGAGAGAGAGAGAGAGAGAGAGAGAGTGCTGCAAATAGCCAAACTGCTTCATGCAAGTGAAAGACATGGAAACAGAGGCACCACATTTATAAAAAAGTTAAAGGGGAATCCCATACAGGCATTTTAACGAACAGCTCACGTGCAAACATAAACAGCCAACCCTTAGAGCTACCTATCGTGAAGATCAATACTATCAAAAATACACTTTATACCAAAGTACTCACCAACAGAAAAACGTTTAACCTTAAAGAGACCTTGTTCAGCGCAGTCTTAGCAATGCTACTCCCAGTCTACAATGTCTGCTTCAAAAGAAAACTCCATTTCTGATAGAAATAAAACAAGCAGATGCCAATTGGTAGGGTTATGTACCTACAGCCTCTTTAATATGTTTTAGTTTCTAATTTCTTTTCTTTCGGATGAAATCTTTCGGGATGTTTAACAGTGTTCCGGATTACTAACGGCAGAAAAAAGGAGGGAAGGGCTTTGAAATGAAAATGGTAGCTTATGTAAATAGTTGGCCAAATAGTGGTAATTTTATGGGGATAAATTACATTTTCCGGTTACCCAAATTTTATTTTCGCCGGCAAATAATTTTTTAATATGAGAGTGACACCAAAATTTTTCCGATTTCAAAATTCGTTTCTACAATAACTCTTCGACAATTCCTTAAATTAAAATTTTCAATATATTTGACAGATGCTTAAAGGTTTTAATTAAGTTCCGATAAAACATGCTTATCGGGAATATAATTAAGTGACAGATATTCTGGCTAAACGCGATCATACTTCTTCAGTTATGTATGTTTGGTTTGGAAATTCTCCAATGGATATTTTGCATATATGACGACGTGATTTTATATAATATTCTTCATATTTCAGCATCAGTAACCTGTCCCTATCCCAACATAGCAAAGTATCTTCCAATCCGCTCACCACAACTTTCTCAAAGGGCACCACATGAGCCAATCATGAGACCAGATTTTTGTTATTTTCCTTGAGTGGAATCAAACTCTTAACCTATTATTGTAGCCATAATCCATTTCTCACTCTCCCCCACTGCTTGAACTCAATTTTATCTTTTCTAGTCATCATAAATTTGCTCTGTTTGCCTAAGTAGGCAAATCTGTTAATGGCTTTTTTCAATGCCCTGACCTCAGAGAAGCCACATGCAGTATGCATGCCATTCCCAGCTCAAGGCCACATAAAACCAATGCTAAAACTAGCCAAACTCCTCCACTTCAAAGGCTTCCATATAACCTTTGTCAACACTGAGTTTATCCACAAACGCCTACTTAAATCCCAAGGCCCCAACTCTCTCAATGGCCTCCCTACTTTTCGTTTCAAAATGATCCCCGATGGCCTGCCTCCAGCTGATGCTAATGTTGCTGCCCAACATATGCCGTCCCTCTGCCAATCCATTAGGAAACACTGCTTACAACCCTTCAGAGGCCTTCTTTCGAAGCTCAAATCTTCTCCGAATTCGCCTCCGGTTACTTGTCTAGTTTCTGATGGCATCATGAACTTCAGTCTCGATGCAGCCCAAGAACTCGGAATTCCGGGTGTTATTTTTTGGACAACTAGTGCTTGTGCCTTCATGGGCTACATTCAGTATGGACCTCTCATTCAAAAGGGTTTAGTTCCTCTTAAAGGTAACAATTAATCAAAAATGATTATGCAGATAAAAACCCAACTGCTAATTGTTTCTGTTTTTAGTTTTGAAAAAGAAAAACTTGTACTTGATGTTTCACATAGAATTTTATCAATCAACTCACTAGTTTTTTTTTTTTTTTTCTTAATTTGATTTGCAGATGCCAGTTACTTGACAAATGGGTATTTAGATACTGTGATAGATTGTATACCTGGAATGAAAAGTATCCGATTGAAGGACATCCCAAGCTTCATTAGAACAACAGACCCAAATGACCCGATTCTGGATTTAATTATGGTTGATACAGAACGAGCTAAAAGAGCTTCTGCCATCATTTTGAACACGTTTGATGCCTTAGAGCATGAAGTTTTAGATGCACTTTCGACTTTGCTACCACCTATTTACTGCATTGGACCTCTCTATCTACAACTTGATCATATCCCAGCAGATAACGAATTGAAGTCCATTGGATCAAACCTGTGGACAGAGGAAACAGAGTGTCTTCAATGGCTTAACTCTAAAGAACCCAATTCTGTGGTTTATGTCAATTTTGGAAGCAGCACAGTCATGACATCTGAGCAGCTAACTGAGTTTGCTTTGGGGCTTGCAAATAGCAACAAGGCCTTTTTTTGGGTCATTAGGCCTGATCTTGTTGGTGAGGGGAAATCAGTTGTGGTTGCACCAGAGTTTGTGGAAGAGACCAAGGAAAGGGGTCTATTGGCAAGTTGGTGCCCTCAAGAACAAGTCTTGAGCCACCCGGCTATCGGAGGGTTCTTGACACACAGCGGATGGAACTCTACTATTGAAAGTGTGGGAGGTGGGGTGCCCATGATCTGTTGGCCTTTCAATGCTGACCAACAAACCAATTGCAGGTTTTGTTGCAGTGAATGGGGCATAGGGTTGGAGATAGAGGGTGATGTTAAAAGATATTACATAGAGGGCCTTGTGAGAGAGTTGATGGAAGGAGAGGAGGGCAAAAAATTGAGGAAGAAAGCCTTGGAATGGAAGAAGTTGGCAAAGGAGGCTACTACTGGTTCTAATGGATCATCCTTTCTGGATTTGGATTAAATGGTTAACAAGGTGCTTCTATCTCCCAGAAATTAGAATGGAGCAATTGTGTTAATTTTTTTTTTTGTTCTTGGTAGCTCATTGATACAAAACAACGCTTGGGTGTTGGGTAGCTTGAAGTTTTTGTTTGTAATTTGCTCTTATTTTTTATTGGGTACATGAAAATTAATAAACAAAAATTCTATTGGAACCCAATGGTTTGCTAAATAGGCCCAACGTTTTTGGGCTATCTAAGATCCAATTTTACCAATAAAAACTACATAATAAAATTACAATTGGGTTTATATATATGGCACCATTACTATAAAATTTTGCGTCTATATTGATACGCAGAGTTATAGGTTTAGAAATTTAACTAGTTTTCCTGCTTGAATGTCCACCCCTAACTGAAACTGGCCCCTCCATGGAACCGTGGTCTAAAATATCGATAATATCGATGAAATATCGAGGATATTATCATTTTTTCGAATCACGGATATTTCGAAACGTATCTATGCACATATCGTATTAATATTGATAATATCGGAAAATATTGACGTCGATAATTTTGCTCTCACTTCAGCAATATTTTGTTACAATATTGCTAAAATATTGAAAATATAGAAAATATCGATGTAATGAAAAAAAAAAAGGGGAAAAAAACACAAAAGGGATTCAAGGTGTTTCCTCTTGTAAAATTAGTCATCATTGGTTTGCTTTGTATTGTGGCGTCCAAGTGGTAAGTTCTTTTTTCTTCTGAATATTGAGACATGGACAAGCAAAGAATGATGGACCTTACATTTCCAACCATTTCTCTACCTTTCATACACCATTCCTTTTGGGAAGGAATTGAGCAGCTCATTGAAAGAATTCAAGACTTAATCTTCAAATGATTTTGCTCATGAACAACGTCAACCAATCTCGAATCCATATGGGTGGCATGTTAACAATTACATGCAAAACTATTTTGGGAATTTATCATTTGATGACTACTTTTCACAATACACTTACTCTACACATAGAGATGATGAAGATAGTGAAAAATTTGAATCTCATAGGAACTCTATGTGGTACCAAATTACTTATGTGTCTTACCATGCAATGTATAAAATGTAAAATATTGTAGTAAATCATTATATATAAATAATTGTGGTGTGTTTAATCATCTTTCATTGATTACTACATATTTTCTACACTCATAGTGTTTGTCAGCTCGCTATATAATCAACTTAAATTAGTTAAATCCATCATGCAATGCATTTCCTTCCAATTTTTTGTGATAAACTAATAGCTAATTGACTAAATAAGCATCCTCCAAAGTTTTAATAAAAATTTCAAAGTTTTTCTTACAATTTCAATGGTTTTTATTCAATTTTTATCGATATCGATAATATCTCGATATTTCCTTTTAAATTTTTATGTTTTTAGATTAGCGATATTTCTAATATCACCGATATCTTAGATCTTGCATAGAACCACGTACTGAGGCTTGCTTTCAATCCCCTTCAGATTTCCCAATTCTTGAAACTATCCATCCTTTGGGGGGCCATGCCTGTATGTGACCTGAAGGGAAGAACGAGTTACTTTCACTTGTCTGTTTCCTTCTTTTACATAAAGGTAAAGAGTTCGTGTAGTCACGTTAAGTAACAAGACAAAGTAAGAAATGTTGTAAATAATTAAGTGTGGAGCCCACATGTTGGAAGATTTTTCCTACAAAAGGGTTCATCCCTTCTCATTGTAATATACAGAGAAACATTCAATGAATGAAGAAGAAAGATCAGAATGAGAAATATTAAATCTCTATGTCTTCTCTCCATCTCAAATTCTCTCTAGTTTATAACACGTTATCAGCACGAATTCGCTCTAACAATACCAGCTGAATTCTCTGATGAAACCCAGATATCTTTTCTCTTTCTCTCTCTGCAACGGAGCACCTTTACCATAAGCTTCTCTGCAAAATATAGCAGAAAACCCAAATTATATTGGTGATTGCCGTCACTGATTTCTGACCACAATTGTTAAATTGCGCGGCCTTAGCCTCACCCAAAAACACCCACTGCTTCTCTCTCTCTCTCTCTCTCTCTCTCTCTCTGTCTCTCTCTGTGAGTCTCTCTCATCAGATAGATCAAACGGTCTCTGTGCTTGGTTTAGTTCTGTAATTAAAGCGAAAATGGAGGGCAAGGAAGAGGATGTCAAGTTGGGAGCCAACAAGTTTTCGGAGAGGCAGCCGATTGGGACGTCGGCTCAGACCCAAGATGAAGGCAAGGACTACAAGGAGCCGCCACCAGCGCCGCTGTTCGAGCCCGGTGAGCTGACGTCATGGTCGTTTTACAGGGCTGGGATCGCCGAGTTCATCGCCACCTTCCTTTTCCTGTACATCACCATTTTGACGGTGATGGGCGTCGTCAAGTCTCCGTCAAAGTGCTCGACGGTCGGGATTCAAGGGATCGCTTGGGCTTTCGGCGGTACCATCTTCGCCCTAGTCTACAGGACAGCCGGCATCTCAGGGGGTCACATAAACCCGGCGGTGACGTTTGGACTGTTTTTGGCCCGGAAGCTGTCGCTGACAAGGGCGGTTTTCTACATCGTCATGCAGACGCTTGGGGCGATCGCCGGTGCGGCGGTGGTGAAGGGCTTCGAGAAGAGCCGCAACTTCGAGTTGCTTGGTGGCGGGGCCAACTCTGTAGCCCATGGCTACACCAAGGGATCAGGGCTTGGTGCTGAGATCGTTGGCACCCTTGTTCTTGTCTACACAGTTTTCTCGGCCACTGATGCCAAGCGCAGCGCCAGAGACTCCCATGTTCCGATTTTGGCACCTTTGCCTATTGGGTTCGCTGTGTTCTTGGTGCACTTGGCTACCATCCCCATCACTGGAACTGGTATCAACCCAGCTAGGAGTCTTGGTGCTGCCATCATCTACAACAAGAAGCATGCATGGGATGACCATTGGATTTTCTGGGTTGGACCGTTCATTGGGGCAGCACTTGCAGCTTTGTACCACGTGGTTGTGATCAGAGCCATCCCCTTCAAGTCCAAGTCTTAAATTCTGTGCTAATTGATGGTTTATGATGATCGTCAACATGATGCCAAGTGTTAATGAGCAGCAAAGCATGTGTTTGATTGGATCTGCTTCAAGAATCAACGGCCCTGGTTTCCTTTCGTTTTTAGGCAAAGGCCCCCATCTGATTTGTGTGCAGCTTGTCTTGTGCAGCAGAGCTACTACGACGATTCCAGCACGCACCCAAAGCCGATGGATCTCTTAGCTTTTTGGTTCTTGGAGATTGGGGAAGAAGAGGAGCCTTCAATCAATCTCAAGTTGCTCTTCAGGTTCATGTTCATCAATCATGGAGCAGACAAACGCTTTCACGAGCACTATGGTTTGTCTCAACTTTTCTAATTACATATATTAATGTCATGATAAGGTTTGCTTTTTTTTTTTTGACTTAATGAGGTTGATGTCCGTAGTGGATTTTATTAATTAATTGTGGGTGCTTTGTGTGTCTAATTTTCCAAGCGAGGAAACATGTGAACACCCACCAAGAGAATAGAGAACCCACTGAAAAACAATAAATCTTCTGCATCCTTATCTTTCAATTACTTTAGTATTATCCTACACTATTTAACTTGCTCTGCAGGTGGAAAGTTTTTGATTTGAGAGACAATCATAATGCTTTCTACAAACGATAATAATATTATCTACTATATTATTTGATTGTGGTGTTGATATGAACTCACAAATAATTATCTTTACCGCACATTTAATTTATTTATGGTATTGTGTAGTTTTATTACCCATACGGCAATATTTATTTAAAGGGTGGTGCGGGTTTATCGTCCATACCAGTAATTTATTTTATGGATTAATTGTGCTGTATGATGAGTTTTTTTACAGTATACAGATCAAGACCAGAAGTTCCTTGATCCTCATAATACAATTACATCAGGACTTGAAGATCCTTGATAATGATATTAATATGAGAGCTGGCAGTCTCTCCGGTACTATATTTGTAAACATGTGATCGGACTTAAGAGTCCTTGATCCCTGACATGTGAATAAGGACCTGGGGTTCCTTAATGATGTAACAGTACCGTATTGGTTCATAGTGCCGTACACATGGATGATAACTGTACTGGCAGATGTACTGTACACATGAATAGTACCGAATATATGAATAGTACTATTCACATGAATAGTGACGTATGCATAAATATTAACCATTTTGGGTAAACCGTCACTATATACAAAAAGAGGTAGTTCCTTAAACTCATGGATGAGCAAAGTAAATGAGATGCCAGAAGTTCCTCAAAATATGGACAATTATGTAAGGACTTGAGGTCCCGAAATATGTACAGAAAATTGTAAAAATATCCATACCATGAGAATATGTGATTTTGGCCCGAAGTTCAAAATCTAACAGTGTTGAGAACCTGAAGTTCCAACAATTAAATGGACAACCCTTGAGGTATTATTGCAAATTGTGGTATGCCACATATTTCTTTGGCATAAGAATATGATGAATTTAATAAAGTTCGATTTTGTTATAATCGACACCTCAAGGAAGAAATATATTTTGTGAATCCCGGTTGTTAAGAATACACCGTGAAATGGATAATATCAGTATAAACTTCAAATGATGAATTGAGGCTCCCCACATATTTTGGCCGGAAGCCCATGGATCCAAATATATGAGAGATCCTAAACTTGAAGTTGTGGGTATATAGTAGTTAATGTTCTTCACTACTATATTGCGATATTATCGTGGTCTTTACTCAATTCTTATTTCATGTCCATTTGAAAAGGGCAAATAAATTCTGAGTTTGTGTTTAGCCTAGGCCAAAAGTCCCAGGCCAAAACTATCCCAGGCCAAAACTACACGTGGCCTCTGATAATGTCTATCGGCACTTTCGGCGTTTTCAAGTATTATTTTCGTTAAAGCCGATCTTGCTTTACGGATTTCACGGGACTACTTTTACAAAAGTATCCCGAAAATCTCGCAATTTTCTTATGATTAATTTGAAATCGACCGGTTCTATCTATTCATTGTATTTGTGTATAAATGTGTTACTAACAAAATTTCCTTTGCAGATACATCCAGTTTACTCCATACCTAGTGATGCGATATCTACTTGTTTTTCTTATCAGTAAGCACTTAATATGCCTGAGAAGCAAGACTATCTCTGATCATCCATTCAGGAAGCAAGACTATCCCTGATCATGTTTCTGCAAGATCAGGGAATTGTGAAGGCGGCCTTGTGCTCTAATCTCCTGAGGTCCTTCTAGACTAGGAGAATTGAGAGCTTGTTTTCTGCTCCCACCAGCTTCCTTCCTTGATTGATGAGCTGCTTGTCTGCTCCCACCAGCTTCCTTCCCTGATTGCTTACCTTATCTTGCAATCAATATCACAATTTTTTTTTGCATTTTTTCTCTTTTGCAGCTCTCTGTTCATAAGAGATTTTATTTCTTTAGAATGAACATCTGAAGAAAGAATCCATGAAGTGATCCTAACTCTGAGAGTTATTGACAGAGAAAAGAATTGTGATTTTGCTTTGCAGGATATAACTAGATCATCAAGCACTACATTTACTGGGCCGATACAAGCTTGAATGATACTTGAGAAAAGTTTCTCCCACCTAAGGATGTAAGCAATACTTGTGTTATTTTATGCTTATATACTTATTTGATATTTTATCTTGAAAGGTAACCAAATGGGGAGATAAGTCCGTTCCAAAAGAATGGCTTGTATGTATCCATGAATTATTAATGCAAATTTTACAAATTGCAAGTTGGATACATTGATAATACACTGCACAAATTAAAGTCCCATAAGAACAGAATATGGGTATAGCAGTGATCAATATGATGCACGCCTGTTGCGTAGCAAATGATGTGGATTGAAGTCCCGAAAGGACAATCCCTTGACATGTCAATATTGATATTGTGCACGCCTAATGCGTTGCAAATTGTATGGGTTAAAGTCCCAGAAATCAATTGACATGTATATATTAATCTGTGGCATGCCTGCAGCATGCCCGATATATGGTTCTAAATGTTCCAACTCCCTAAATGGAGATTATCCACGCCCTACTATAACATAACGCTCCATTGGAGGTTATAATCCACATTCTCACATAATAAAAGCCCCCTGCAGTGGCTTGGGTACCCAAAAGCAAAGAAATGCTTATAATTGATGCATGCGCATGCACATGAGAATGGTGGGATCATGAATTGATGAATGACAAATTTTGATTTTGGAGTAGCTACTCAAATCATCAATGGGCTGTGTTGATTGGAACCACGCTCAATTATTAAATGTCGACAATATCATTGGCCAAAATGGAATGAGGCAATTCCATTATAGATGAGAATGAACGTGAAAGAACAAACCCACAGTACGAACCCCAAAATTTGTTAATACTGAAAGTTATACTTGGGTGTTCGGAATAAAAGGGAATATACCTACTTTGTATGACACAATGTTTCTGGCAGAAACAAGGAATGTTGGGTTTTCTCCATATTTACAAATTCAATTGTGCCCCCCTTATTGCACATTTACGGAGACCAACATGTTATCTTTAAGGGTTATTAAATGCACAGAGCATATCACCTGAAGTGATTCCCTAAAGATGTATAAATAGCTGGGTTAAAGCTATATAATGTGTCATAAAGTTTAATCCCTTTAAACAAAATCCTTGAAAGGATTGAAATTGCATGAAGCAAGTCCCTGAATGACATGTGCCTGAAGCACAAAATCCGTACTCAATACTAATATGCATAAATTGCCTCAGTGAGTACATTAATATGTTTGCAAACACATTAAAGCTTCTCAAGAGTTCCAGAAATATTTGTCTCGACTGAAAGATCAAGCATTATGCCAACGAGATTATTGCTTATACTAAGAAAGTATTGAAGCATTTTTATGAGGATTATCCGTTGGACACTTTAAGGATTTTCCGGAAGTATATTGGACCGGACATCGTATTTTCCAGATAGAGCTCAACTCCACCATCATTTTGGGATGATGTGAGGCATATTTGATGCTATCTAAGCATAACACCATATACGGGCATATTTTTGAGTGAAATTATAAATAGCCCAAGTGTTATTAGATATGCGGACTCTGGAAATCTCTATGGTCGCTTACTGGAAACAGCTAGTCATGAAGTTTTCAGGGGGAGATATTCATCAGGGGGAGCATGGTATTCATAAAGACTTTCATACACTGTACTCTTTTTCCTTCATCAGGTTTTTATCCCACTGGGTTTTTCCTGAACAGTGTCGCTCAAGATTGATCACAGAAGCAGTGTCAGACAGACAGATGATCAACAGTATGGCTTCAAGATATTCTATGCCAAGCATCAGGGGGAGCGTGCCATCAATAAAGACCTTTCCACACTGTACTCTTTTTCCTTCGTCCAGGTTTTTATCCCACTGGGTTTTTCCTGGCAAGGTTTTAACGAGGCAGTGTCGCACGCATGTCAATATACACAGAATTTTATGTTACACATGGTTATGTACTCTTTTTCCCTTCGACCAGTTTTTTATCCCACTGGGTTTTTACTGGCAAGGTTTTTAACGAGACATATTCCGTATCATTTGTGGTCTCCAAGGGGGAGTGTTGTAAATAATTAAGTGTGGAGCCCACATGTTGGAAGATTTTTCCTACAAAAGGGTTCATCCCTTCTCATTGTAATATACAGAGAAACATTCAATGAATGAAGAAGAAAGATCAGAATGAGAAATATTAAATCTCTATGTCTTCTCTCCATCTCAAATTCTCTCTAGTTTATAACAAGAAAACATTTTTGCGATGCAATCTCGTTGAGCCTATCTTTTTTGTCGAGCCACAAAGAGTAGAGAAAGTTGCTAATAAACTCAGCGTCAACTCATAATGTTGGTGTCCTATCCAAAAAAAAAAAAAGACACATAATGTAGGCTTAAAATTTAATGTTAAACTTGATCCACTTTACGATAGTAGTGATACTTTTGTCAAAAAATTCATATAAGTATATGTTGGTGGAGCATACGTCCCAAAACTACAAATAGTGAATAGCAGCGAATTTTTATAAACAAATCCATATAAGATTGTACTGATTCTTGTTCCATCAACAAATATAAAATATAAACAAATCCATATACATTCATCTTTTGTAGGACCCAAATTGGTTGATGGTTAAGGCAATAAATAAAGTCATATTCATGTGGAGATCTGATACTTTTGGATAGAAGAGGTGAGGCAATTAGCTCCAATAATTGGACTATGTGCTAAAGTTATTTGTGAATAAATTTTTTGTTATATTTTTATTTTTTATGAACATTTTACCTCAACAAATTTCAATTTCCAACATAATAATTGAATTAAGTTATTGCTAAATGCCTGATAACTTTTTAAATTACCTAACACCAGTTAATATATATTTATTTAGACTGAGAATGACAAATTTAAATATTTTTATCTTGTGTGCCAATGTCTTTTCAATTTCACCTCATATTAAATTACAAATATATATAATTACATAAATATATTTAGATAACTTTTCAAAGGAATTATGATTACTACCGGCCAGCAAACTATGATAAGTACAGTTTGTAAGAAAATAATTAAATACGGCACATTATTAAGAGATGTAGAAGGGTACAGGCAAGTATTTTTTTTATTTTTTTTCTGAACATTTTGTACTATATGTCTTACTGCGTGGGCATGTGCTCTCGCACAGTTCACAACATGTGCTCTCACGCAGTTCACACATCCTAAGACTGAGGAGCACACTTATCTATCAGGCATCTTAGACCCAAAAAAAACCACACATACACACACACACGTGGATTTTTCATATAATGTGGGAGGGTGAGTTCTACGTGCATTATTAATGGCCGGGAATTCCCTATCGGCTTGGTAGCACAGCTCATTGACCTTTTTACCACTTTAAAACTCCCAGGTACGTACTCTTTGTCATTGATTAGCATCCCATTTTCCTGGTTTGTGTTTGATTTGGGAGAGACGAGAGAGAGGATGAGCTCAATTGCCTTGATCTCAGAGAAGCCACATGCAGTCTTCGTGCCATTCCCATCTCAAGGTCACATAAACCCTCTCATGCAATTAGCCAAACTCCTCCACTACAAAGGCTTCCACATAACCTTTGTGAACACAGAGTACAACCACAAACGCCTCCTTAAATCTGGAGGTCCCGACGCTCTTAACGGCCTCCCCACGTTTCGATTTGAGACCATTCCCGATGGCCTCCCTCCAAACGATGCCGATGCCACGCAAGACTTATCATCCTTGTGTGATTCCACTAGCAAACACTCCTTGCCTCACTTCAGAGACCTTCTCTCCAAGCTCAATTCTTCGCCCGATTCGCCACGTGTCACTTGCTTAATCACTGATGGTGTTATGAGTTTCACTCTTGATGCAGCTCAGGAACTTGGTGTTCCCGCAGTTTTTTTCTGGACACCTAGTGCTTGTGGTTTCATGGGCTACGTTCAGTTTCATCAACTCATAGAAAAAGGTCTCACTCCTTTTGAAGGTATTAATCAATCAATCAATCAATTGTTTGATTAAGAGTAAACTGCCGTTTTTCCCTCTGAACAAAACATAACGGACTTAGTTAATTTGATTTTGCAGATGCCAGTTATTTTACAAACGGGCATTTAAATACTGAGCTAGATTGGGTACCAGGCATGAGGAACATCCGTTTGAAGGACTTCCCAACCTTCATGAGAACCACAGAGCCAGATGATATCATGCTGAATTTTCTGGTGGGTGAAACAGAGAGAACTAAGAAAGCTTCCGCCGTCATTCTGAACACATTTCATGACTTGGAACATGAAGTCATAGACGCACTTTCAACTTTGCTTCCACCTGTTTACTCCATTGGACCCCTAAACCTACAACTCAAACAGATCCCAGCAGATAACGAGTTGAAGTCGATTGTTTCAAACCTATGGATAGAGGAGCCAGAGTGTCTTCAATGGCTCGACACCAAAGAACCCAACTCTGTGGTTTATGTCAACTTTGGAAGCATTGCAGTCACCACAAATGAGCAGCTGATTGAGTTTGCTTGGGGACTTGCAAATAGCAAAAAAAACTTTCTATGGGTGATTAGGCCAGACCTTGTTAGGGGAGAATCAGCTGTGGTTCCGGCAGAGTTTTTGGAAGAGACGAAAGACAGGTCTCTATTGGCACATTGGTGCCCTCAAGAACAAGTCCTGAGCCACCCAGCGGTAGGAGGGTTCTTGACGCACAGTGGATGGAACTCTACACTGGAAAGTTTGTGCGGTGGGGTGCCTCTGATCTGTTGGTCCTTCTGTGGAGAGCAGCCAACCAATTGTAGGTACAGCTGCAGAGAATGGGGCGTAGGGTTGGAGGTAGGGGATGATGTGAACAGAAATTATGTGGAGGAGCTGGTGAGAAAGTTGATGGAGGGAGAGGAGGGCAAAAAGATGAGGAAGAAAGCCTTGGCGTGGAAGAAGTTGGCAGAGGAGGCTACTACTGGTCCAAATGGATCATCCTTTTTGGATTTGGAACAAATGGTTAACAAGGTGCTTCTATCTTCCAGAAATTAGAATGTATTAATTTTTTCACATCAACTTGTCCTTGGTACCACTTTCAAAACTCTATTTCCAGGAAAAATTCTTGGGTGTTGTAGCTGAAGAATTTGTCTTCTGAATTCCCTTATTTATTTATTTTTGGTAATTTGCTCATCTTTTTTGTTTGACCAAAATACAATTATTGAGTATTTTTTTGGGTGGTGTGCAATGTTTCTTAGATTAAGGCACACTCATTTCAACACAATGAAACTCGAGTTTCGCCCAGTGTTGTAGTGTTAATGTGTCATCGATTTCGTCAATCTTGTCCTTATGTTTTCACTTGGTGTGAGAATAGATCTGAAGTTAGTTTTCTCATTGAAGACAGCAGGTCTTTCTTTTCCTTTTTATCGTGATTGTAAGTTCTGGTTTGGTGTTTCGTCAGGCAATATTGCGGCCCATAGATTAGCTCGACTGTCACTGTCCTTAACTGAACACTCTGTTTGATATGGGGATTGTTTACTGATAACAGAATTGATGATAATAAGGACGAAATTGACACACAAATGGAATTAAGCTGAAAAAGTTGTTTAGTCTACGTTGAAATCTGTTTGAACATACTTCAATTCTTCTTTCTAATGAATTTTATTGGGAGCTGTTATTGCAACTCTAAAAAATTATCATGCACTACTCCCTTATAAAATCATAAGAGATAATTACAATTGAATGAATTAATGTATGATGTCTTCTTTGAAGTGTCAATAACAGTTTCCATTTTACATTTTTACAAGGCATTCTTCAGATTTAAATGAAAAAGGTGAATGTGCAAGGGGCTTGTAGTCAGTGGCGGAACCAGAATTTCAAATTAGAGGGAGTCATTCACAAGTTTATGAAGAATATGCTAAATTAATATGACACTAAACTACTCCTTTTGGCCTACTTCATAGCATCATTTTATATTGCTTAATAATATATCAATTCATTACAATCATAATTGTCCACAATTTCATATTTTATAATGATTAAATACTAATCTCATCATCTACATTATTATAGACTCAAAAATTAATAATTTATATTCCAACATAGAGAAAAAAATACAAAAAGGGTTCACAAAATCTAATATTAAGGTACCCAACTCAAACGTGAAAACAGAGAGGGAAATAAAAATTCACAAAGTTTAACTTAAACAAAAGAGAAAGAGAAAGAAAGGTTAAAAATGTAGGAATTTTTAGTGTAAATATCATAAACTAATCTAGAAGGTAAAAGAGAGAAGTAAAAAAGAGATTAAGACGTTTTGTTGTTGTAGACAAAAAATACAAAATATATACTATTTATTTTAGGATAAATATCTCCTAAAACTAATCAAATATGTTAAATATTATACATCATACATAATATTATAATACAATAAATAAAAGATGGAGTGGGGTCATGGGACCACACTGGTCTTTTAATGGCTTGCCCTTGCTTGTAGCTCAAGTGATTAAGAACAATTACACTTGCATCCAAGGTCCTAAGTTTGATTCCTCTCCCCTCAATATCGCTTATATAAAATAAAATAAAAAGTAAATGCATAAAACAACGCACATGTTCTTTCAAATGGAATTAACTAATGGGCATTGGCATAGACTCTTCGACATCTAGCCACAAGGATTTTCTAATGACTGGTGACTAGCATAGGCAAATGGCAAAAAGAAAGATTTAATGAGATTCTAGGGTGGTCACGATGAAAAATGATATGGTTTACTCAAATTTGAAATTTTATAAGGGGCTGAAGTGACTAAGAATATTTGTCTCTATAAGTTATAACCAAGGTCATGTATTTTATTCCCTCTTTTCAATATAGCTAGTATGAACAACAATTTAAAAATTCAAAAATATTAAACTAAACCAAAAAGTAATAACATCCATAATTAAGGTGACAAATAATGTTTGTTCTTCATAAAATGTAACCTTATACACAGGAGCATAGTTTGTTATTTTATTTTATTTTATAAATTATTGAATAATTATTTCAGGCTAGTTATCTTTGCACGAGTGTAAGTGAAAAAAATGGGAGTGTGAAACTTCTTTTTCTTTTTCCCAATGTAATTTATTCTCTAAAACTTCCCTTTTTTTTTCAAAAAAGTAAATTTAGGTTTTAGCCACAAAAAAACTTTAATTTTTTGAAAAAGCCAAAACTTTTTAAAAAAAGACAAAAACCTCACAACTTTCAAACCAAAACATGCAAATGTAAAGAATTCCTTAAGAAATCCAAAAATAAATAAATGCAATTTTGTCCATTTTGACTTCTTTTAAAAAATTTCTCTTTCTTTCAGCCTTTTCCAAAGTCTCCATGTTTGTTAAAGACTTTCTACATCTTAAAATTTATAAGAGCGTATGGCCCATGAAGAAATTATGAAAGTTGCCGGCCAGCATTTCTCTTCTGATTATGGCTGAACCTTGTGTGCGTTTTGGAGTCTACATACATTTCACACATTTCACACTTGCCCATGCGACAATATCTCCAATCCAACACACTAATCAGGCAGTCTTTGTGCGAGCATGTGTTCTGGACACCGTGGCCTTGGACTCATTTGGAAAGGTCGATCTCTGAGATTATAATAATCATAACACGAGGAATGACTGGCACTCAATTTATCTTAAAAAACAGATAGAGAATCCAAAAAATGCATCAACGGTCAAGAAGCACTTGCCCGCACAGTGAAGCCCTTGACCCTTCACCACTATAAAACTGCAAGTTCTTACACTTCTCTTAGCATCCCATCATCTCCATTTCCCTTTAGCTCTTTTGTGTAGGATATCATACAGAGAAAATGAGTCCAGTTGCCTCCAAAGAGAAGCCACATGCAGTTTTTGTACCCTTCCCAGCTCAGGGTCACATAAACCCTATGCTGCAATTAGCCAAGCTCCTCAACTACAAAGGCTTCCACATAACCTTTGTGAACACAGAGTTCAACCACAAGCGCATGCTTGAATCCCAAGGTTCCCACGCTCTCGACGGCCTCCCTTCGTTTCGATTCGAAACCATTCCCGACGGCCTCCCTCCGGCTGATGCCGATGCCAGGCGCAACTTGCCTTTGGTGTGCGATTCCACTAGTAAAACCTGCTTGGCACCCTTCGAGGCGCTTTTGACCAAGCTCAACTCTTCACCCGATTCCCCTCCTGTGACTTGTATTGTTGCTGATGGTGTCACCAGCTTCACCCTTGATGCAGCAGAGCATTTCGGGATCCCAGAAGTGCTTTTCTGGACAACTAGTGCTTGTGGCTTGATGGGCTACGTTCAGTATTACCGTCTCATTGAGAAGGGCCTCACTCCTTTTAAAGGTACTATCAATTAATCATTCAGGGGAAAAAAAAAAAAAACAGAAGTTCACTTTGTTTTAAAAACTTGAGTGTTAGCTAACTAGTTCCATTGATTTCTTAATTTGATCTGCAGATGCCAAGGATTTTGCAAATGGGTATTTGGATACAGAGATTGATTGGATCCCAGGCATGAAGGATGTCAGATTGAAGGACATGCCTAGCTTTATTAGAACCACAGACCCAAACGACATCATGCTGCATTATATGGTGTCTGAAACAGAGCGATCCAAAAAGGCTTCTGCTATTATTTTGAACACATTTGATGCCTTGGAGCAAGAAGTTGTGGATGCCCTTTCCACTTTGCTACCTCCTATTTACTCCATTGGACCCCTTCAGCTACCATACAGCGAGATTCCATCAGAATACAATGATTTGAAGGCGATCGGATCGAACCTGTGGGCAGAGAATACAGAGTGCCTTAACTGGCTGGACACCAAAGAGCCCAACTCTGTGGTTTATGTCAACTTTGGAAGCACCACAGTCATGACAAATGAGCAGCTGGTTGAGTTTTCTTGGGGACTTGCAAATAGCAAGAAGCCATTTTTGTGGATCATCAGGCCTGGCCTTGTTGCTGGAGAAACCGCTGTGGTGCCACCTGAGTTTTTGGAGGAGACCAAAGAGAGGGGTATGTTGGCAAGTTGGTGCCCTCAAGAACAGGTTCTGCTCCACTCAGCCATTGGAGGGTTCTTGACTCACAGTGGCTGGAACTCTACCCTCGAGGCCTTGTGCGGCGGAGTGCCTCTCATCTGCTGGCCTTTCTTTGCAGAGCAGCAAACAAATGTTAGGTACAGCTGCACACAGTGGGGCATAGGCATTGAGATAGACGGGGAAGTTAAAAGAGATTACATTGACGGTCTTGTGAGGACATTGATGGATGGAGAAGAGGGCAAAAAGATGAGGAAGAAAGCCCTTGAATGGAAGATGTTGGCAGAGGACGCCACTGCCCCAAAAGGGTCGTCTTACTTGGCTCTGGAAAATGTGGTTAGCAAAGTGCTTCTTTCCCCAAGAGATTAGAATTGATTCAATTCCATCTTGTTCTTTTTTTTATTTTTGGTGTTTTAATCTGTATTTGGATCATCCAGTTCCTGATAAAATAAAATAAAATATGCACGCCGAGGCTTTTGAGAAATTCAACTGCCTATTAATCTAAATAAAGGGTACTATTTCTGTTTTTAAATTGCAGTTTCATGTGTGATTAGTGGGTGAGATCAATGTTGGATTCAAGATTCGAAATCCGGTTGGGTGAAGTCCACATTAAAAACTCAATGTTATGAGTGAATCTCATTATAAAAAAAACATAAAAATATACACTTTAGTAGGGGGACGTAATAAGTCTTACCCTCAAATGTACCTCTATATATAAATAAAAGTTTAGCCCAAAAAAAAAAAAAAAAAAAAACCTACTCTTTTTCTTATTAAAAAAAAATTCCAAAAAATTCTTTATTTTCTTGGGGTTCAGATTGTGATCCGACATAACAAAAGATAACCTATTTAATCCAACATCCCAACAAAAAATCAAATAAATTCTCATAATAGCATCAATGACTTTAATCAAACATTAACATACCAACAACAAATCAAACTTCTCAACAATACCAATATCAAATCAAACATCTCAACAAAATTCCAAAGACCTAATTAATTTCAACAAAGTCAACAAATTATAATTCATTCTTAAGTAAACCTTAAAATTGATTAGAACACATAACTCCTAACCTATTTAAAATATGTTATATTCAATGTTGTCATTTACAACATCTTAAAATTTGGAGGTAGGAAATTAAAGAGAAGATAATTAAGGAGGAGAGAAATTTTAGATTATGCATACATGTGGGTTGCTTTTTGGGTGGGCATAGGTGTGTATGTTTCACATGGGTTGGCCTATTACATATGGGTACCCTACCTTGCCCTCGGCGTAGAACTACCCCTGGGTAGGGATGGCAACGGGCCGGGTAAGGGTCGGGTATAACAATACCATCCCCGTCCCCGCTCTCCATCCCCGCCCCCATCCCCGAACCAATCCCCGTTTAATAGGTTTCGGGGAATTCCCGTCCCCGTTCCCGTCGGGGGACTATCCTCCATACCCGCCCCGAATTTCTAATTTTTTTTGCACAAAAAATATTTATCATATATTTTAAAATTAAGTTTCATATTAAATTATCATTCAACACATCCAAATTAACTATAAAGTTCAACTCAACTATTCAAAATCACATCAATATGAAATTCTAAAAAATATTAGGAAGAATTAGGAGAGAGAGGTTAACTTAGGGTTAAACATAAATATTATAATTATATATTTATTTATTTAAATATAAACATATATATTTTCGGATCGGATTCGGGGATGGGGACGCCAATACCATCCCCTTCCCATACCCGTCGGGGATTTTTTAAGTTCGGGGATCCCCATACCCGATAACCATTTGGCCCCGAAATCTCCCCCCATTAAAGTCGGGGACCCGCCTCCGCGGGGATTTTTGCCATCCCTACCACTGGGTGGGATTGTATTGGACTATATCAATTAAATGGTTAGTCTTAACTGTTTTCGGTGCTCCGGAAATGATCTCATTAAAATGGACAACCATTCTGCATATTGTATCTTACAAAGATGAATAAGACTAATAAGAACTAGCTTAAACTCAACTCTAATCTAATTTAATCCGAAACACCAAACGAAATATAATAGTTTTCACTGAGATTGAGCTTAAATTCATTGCAGAAAAAAATATACATATATAGTTGTCTAATAATGTAATATGGCTTTACGCTATAGAATGAGACGTTATGACCACGTCAGCGGGTTATACTCTCACTTAAAATCTAACACGTGTCAATTTTAAAAAAATAATTATATTTTTTTCATAGTTGTATTTTGTCTTCCAACTTTATCCTGAATAAATTTTATTTAACTTTTTTTGAAAAATATGAAAAAGAAAAAAAGATTGTAGCAGTGTCCCACCAAGATCCCATCGGCAATCTGTCTACCGGGTTACTTGGTTGCCCATAACATCCATCATTACATTTCTTTCAGTTGTGGGTTGTCAACTTATCATCATAGGAGATGCTTTTGAATATTTCTGATTTGCACATATATATATATATATTCAAGACAAGATTTTTGGCTTTTTCTTAATGCGTTAATGAGAGGGAGGTAAAGAGGGGTTGGTGATGTTGGATGAGAAGGGAGAGAAAGGCTGGGGTGGGTGGCGAGGGAAAAGAGAGAAGACAGCTTGGTGGCGAGGAAGAAGCGAACGGTGGGAGAGGGATTAGGTCTAATTAATGTTGAAGGGTGAACCTGGAAGACAAAGTTCATGTGTAATTGTCTTTTAATTTTTTTTAAAATTGATACGTATTAAATTTTAAATAAGAGTACCACTAGTTGACGTGATGATACCGTATCACTCTATAACGCACAAAGGTACATTCATTGCTGATGAACCGCTTCGTCAGATCATCAATTAATATATAATGTTTATTACGAATTAGTCCAACAGCCAATGCACATTGCATTGAATTCATGGCTCACCAGACTCCAGTGTTGCATCACAATCTTATGCATGCAATGCAATCAGCGGCGCTTTGAAGGGATCCGCCTTGTTTAGTTTTACTTTAGTTTACACCTAGAACATCACGCCAATTTAATATATTATCACCTTCGGCTTTGATCATTATCCGAACTGTAATATAATATCATGTTTGATTTAGATCTTAAACTAGTGGCATAAACAATAATTAAGCAAACATTTTACCATTGAAGATGGAGAAGTTTAATAATAAAAAGGAGGTGCATTATGCAATGAAACAAACACATGAGATGGTGATAATAACCAATACAGAAAATGTTAAGTGTTTAAAAAAAAAAAAAAACAAAGATTAATATAGGTAGTTTGATTCGGTTTATGTAGCTTTCATGAATAATTGTTATTTGGTTCAGTTTCGTTTAAGATTAACTTTTTTAGTGTAAAAACTCAATCAAACCGTTTGTATTAGTTTGATTTGGCTGGTTGTATAATTGAGACGCATAGAATTTTGCAGAAAATGGTATCATGAAATAAAATCAAAATTTTCCAATTCAAGTTTTGGATCTAAATGGAGTTTTCTTCCATATATTTACTAAAATACAAACTGAGTTGACTTTTCTCTTTCGGACCTCACTTGTATCCACTAATTAATTCCATGTTTTTAGCACTAATTCTCACTTCAAAATACAATTATAAGTAGAAAGTCATGTTGATAAATGGAAAAAAAAGAAGAACAACTCAAACAAATTTTAACCTTTCCCTCCTCCAAAGGGCATGTAGGAGTGGAATCTGACGCAAATGCCCACTTGTCTGGTGTGTGACGGGCACTTTTTTGTACTTTTTCTAATAATTTCCATCTTTCGACCAAAATATAATAATAATTTCCATGCAGCCCTTGTCTTTCGTTTTCTGGCATCCGTGTCTTCACATTTTTTGTTATCATGAGAATTATTCAAACCTAACAATAATTATAGACAGCATTGGAGATTTCTCCATATATTTGTCAACATCTTCCACTGACTTTTTGTAGTGATATGCTTGAAATCTGAACCACAAAAACAAATGCAAATCCAACGCTTGCCATAATCCTTCTCATGCGTTTCCGGTCATCTTTCACTGCCAACTACTTGCCATACTTGCTGCACGTAATGGGCTTCCATGTCATGCTTCCTGTTGTAGTGCGTTTGAAAGGCCCGAAATCTGGCTCCGTTTGGATGGAAGTCGTAGAAAGAAAAGATTAGATCGAATGTGTTTGAGATAACTAGCCATAAATATAGTATATTTGGAATGAGTTTCAAATGACTTTGTGTGCAATAATTCATTTGTTTTCGTCATTTCATTCTTATTCAAATCTTAGTATACATATATCGTAATCAGGGGTGGCCCTGAGGGTGTGCAAGTGGTGCCACCGCACAGGGCCCCTTATTTTTCAGGGGCCCCAATTTTTTTTCATGTGTATAATATATGTAGAGTGCTGCTATTTTCACCCACCTCATATTTTTCCACCCACCTTGTTTTAAAAAATTTAAAGATAAATTTATCCCTATGTAAAAATGACTTCTAAAACCCTAAAAATAAAACAAATTTTAAAAAGAAAATATATTTTTTCTTTTACTCTCCATATTCTTTCCATCTTCCTGACCTCAACAAATTCAGAGAGCATTGATCTACCCATCCCAATCCTTTGAAAAGTTTTTTTAAAAAAATTCAAATCAAATTCTCAACTCTACCTTTAATATTGTGTCAGGGTTGGTAGGTGTTGATAATAGAGGCCAAATCCTTTAATTTTATTCCATTTTAAAGATTTTTTAGTATGATTAACCCACATACGGGTCCTTATTCCATATAACATCACTTCAATTAAAAATCCATTGTAGTCTTGTTGGTTGTATGTTGTTGTGGTGGTGGTGTCGCGGTCGTGAAGCCACCAGTACTACTAAGGGGTTGATGAGAATATTAATATGGTAGGGTAAGGTTGTGATGTTGAAAACAAATGAAGAAGATGAAGAAAGTTTTATTTTATTTTTTTTGGGTTAAAATTTTTATGTTTTTAACTTGGAGTTGATGGTGTTTGGTCGAATTAATAATTAAAGGGTATTTTAGGAATAATGGTGGGTGGAAAAGTAGGATTTTAATTTTTCAAATTTATATAGTAGGTGAGAAAATAGGACAGATAGGTGGAAATATCTATATACAGAGTGAGCAAATTGTTGACACAAAGACGTTTCTAGTTGTGTTGGTTTGTAGGGCCTCAACTTCTATTCAGGACTCGACTTCAAAACCTGCTTGTGTTAAAGGCTGGTCCGATGTCAACACCAACATTCAATATCCCATCTACTTTCACAACCACAAACTGAAATAATAAATACCCGATCACAATGAATTAGTCAGTAATTATGCTCAGATATTCTATTTAGCAAAAATAATGCATCCA
This sequence comes from Prunus dulcis, assembly GCF_902201215.1. Taxonomy (NCBI): domain Eukaryota; kingdom Viridiplantae; phylum Streptophyta; class Magnoliopsida; order Rosales; family Rosaceae; genus Prunus; species Prunus dulcis. The sequence goes on along the minus strand of NC_047650.1, from coordinate 39,038,441 downwards.
ACTAAGTCAACCAAAATAATTGCATCAAAGTAATGATGTTGTTGGAATATTGATACAAAATAAATTAGGTGTTAAAAAATATTTAATATCTGAGTATGACCTATGATGACAAAGACTCATCGTCACAATCATGGTGATTATTCAAAAGGCGTAACATCTCTGACCCAATGTAATCGATTTAATCCAATTTAATTCTTTTGTGAAATTTCAATTTTGTCCTTGGGAGCAGGGGTACTTTGATCACTTGAAGAAAAAAAAAAAAACATTTATTGTATGGTATTACATAATGGTGTAAGTTTGTGTTAGCTTATGTGAGGCCCCAATTTAAAGTTTGTACAGGGCCTTCAAAATCTCAAGACCGGCCCTGATCGTAATAATCTAAATAAAAAAATTTAACCTTCTAATTTCTTCAAACTCCCGGAATTTGAAATCACTCCATCTAAATGGATCGACTCTTAAAGGATTTGTTTGCTCTTAGGTGGTCCACTCCATGTTGGCTTTTCAATATTTAGCACGACAAAAAGAAATGGATGTCTAATATGGCTCAAGGACTGGCATTTTCTTGGGAGCTGATGCAATGAAATAGGTAAATTTTTGCCGAGATTTGGAAGATCTGATTTGTAATTTAAAGCCCTATCCATCTGCCGTATGAAACATAGCATGACATTAGAAATCAGATATCTGTGGTGCCAGTGGTGATACTGCTTGCATACCATGTTCCTTGGCAGGTTTTTGGATTAATATGCAAGTTGGCTAAGATGACGTGCTCTCTCTATAATTGTACTATGAATACATGTGCTCTCATGAAAGCTCGATCGGTGGTGTTATCACTTTCTTTTTCTTTTTTTTTTTTTTTTTTCTTTTTTTTTTTTTCTTTTTTTTTTTTTCTGTACAACAAAAATATATTAAGCACCAAAAAGAAAAATAAAAAAAGAAGTTCCAAAACAAGGCAAGCCATAAAGGGCTCAGCCCAACTTATAATGAATATCAGACACCAGGCCGAACAAGCAACTGATGGCATGTTTATTCGTAATTGGATTAAAAGTAATTGAATTGAGGAAGAGTTGGATTGAGGAGAATTAGATTTCAGATTCCTATTGAAGTTGTTTACTAAATCATATGGAATTGGGGTATGAGTGGTACTAATTACTAAAATGTCCTAGTTGTTGGGTTTAAGTAGATGGCAAATTTGAAAATTTGAAAATTGTGTGAGGATATAATGGGTCAAAAAGATAAATTCCTAATGGGTTAATTCTCCAGGAATTAGAATACCACCTCCCATCCAAGAATTGAATTCCTCCAAAATAAGAAATTCAAATCCTAATTTCGTGTGGACCCCACTCACTTTTCAATTCCTTGATATGAAGTAAACGCAGGAATCCTCTATAAGTGGAATTCAATTCCTGATGAGAATTCCAATTCATGATTAGTAACCACACCATGAGTTATCTGGCTGAATTTATAAAAAGCCGTACTGTTCCTCATATCTTACTTAGCCGATACACTAGTTGCCAAATGGTTTTTTTTATTATTTAAAACTTTAAAATTACGAAAGAGAAAATGAGTTTGATTTTTGTGTCTCGTGAAAATAGGACCATGTTTTTACTTTGATTTTGATTTAAAAAAAATTTTAATATGAAAAATTGTTAATTTACTATATTATCCTTAGTTTTTACAACTATGCCTCATATTATCTGCTAGACTTCGCGTAGATTATTTCGCCCATTCATGTTTATTATGCTTTGACCTAGTTTTCGTTGGGTGCAATGTCCCTCTTCTTAGAGTACTATCACTCATTTGCCATGGCAAAAGGCAAGGGCTACTGTTCATATGAATGGTGACTGCCTTAGCAATTATTTTTGATGCATTCCCCCATTGCCACGGCAACTCAAGAGCAACAACTATTCACATGAAATATAATGAGAGAAATTTATATGGAGTTTTGGTGTGGGAAGTGAAGAATATGACTAGGTATTTATATATAAAAAATTCTGAATTTTTCCATTTTTTTTTCTCCATTTTTTAATATTTAAATTGGCTATTGACGTCAGCGTGAGGTTAGCTTGCCCAAACAAGTCTTGCCTATGGGCTTGCCCAGACTTGAGTATGGCCCACATCTGCCTGAGGAATATAGTGCTTATACATGTTCTGTTTCACACGTTTCTCGCATTCTAGATTGAGGAACATAATGATTTGTCGTTAACTATGCATGATTGGTGCGGAATGGAAATAAAAGGAATGGTCATGATTTAAAAATGTGGCAAAGTTGATCAGAGAATACAATGTACGTGTCACTGCTATAAAACTGCAGGTACTCTTCACCATAGCATATCCTATTTTCCATAGGTTTTGTGTGTGATTTGAGAGAAACGAGAGAATGGGTTCTGTTGCCTTGACAAAGAAGCCACATGCAGTTTGCATACCCTACCCAGCTCAAGGTCACATAACCCCAATGCTGAAATTAGCTAAGCTCCTCCACTACAAAGGTTTTCATATAACCTTTGTGAACACAGAGTTCAACCACAAACGCCTCCTTAAATCTCGAGGTCCCAACTCTCTCGACGGCCTCCCCTCCTTTCAATTCGAGACCATTCCTGATGGCCTCCCTCCATCTGATGACAACGCCACCCAAGACATACCATCCCTATGCCTTTCCACTAGTAAAAATTGCTTAGGACCCTTCAGAGACCTTTTATCAAAGCTTAACTCTTTACCCCATTCCCCTCCAGTTACTTGCTTAGTTTCTGATGGTGGCATGACATTCTCACTTGATGCAGCCCAAGAATTTGGCATTCCCTGTGTTCTTTTCGAAACAACGAGTGCTTGTGGCTCGTTGGGTTACCTTCAGTATCTCCCTCTCATGGAAAAGGGTTTAATTCCTCTTAAAGGTACTATTATATTGATAAAAACGTTCACTTGTCAAACAATATTTATGTTATTAGAATGTGAATCTGAATAGTAATCAAGTTGATTCTTGTATACTATATATTCAATCTAACAAGATACGCATTTGTCTAATAAAAGAATATTTCAATCTTCAAAAATAATCAATTAAAAAAAAAAGAGGAATTTACTTCAAATTCCTCACTGGTCATTTGGGGACACTACATAATAAAATTGTTACTTTTTCTTTTTTCTTTTTTGGTTAGAATGTTTGACTCACTAGACCTATTTGATTTGCAGATGCCAGCTATTTGACAAATGGGTATTTAGATACTGTAATAGATTGGATACCAGGCATGAGACATATTCGTTTGAGGGACTTGCCAACCTTCGTCAGAACCACAGATCCAAATGACATCATGCTGAAATATCTTGTGAGTGAGTACGAAAGAGCCCAGAAAGCTTCAGCAATCATTTTCAACACATTTGACGCCTTAGAGCTTGAAGTTCTGGATGCACTTTCGACTTTGCTACCACCTATTTACTGCATTGGACCCCTTCAACTACAGGTTAGTCAGATTCCATCAGATTATAACAATTTGAAGTCGATTGAATCAAATCTATGGAGAGAAGAAACAGAGTGCCTTGAATGGCTTGACTCAAAAGAACCAAATTCTGTGGTTTATGTCAACTTTGGAAGCATCACAGTCATGACATCTGAGCAACTAATTGAGTTTGTTTGGGGACTTGCAAATAGCAACAAGGCCTTTTTATGGGTTATAAGGCCTGACCTTGTTCTTGGAGAATCCGCTGCGGTTCCACCGGAGTTTTTGGAAGAGACCAAAGAAAGGGGTCTATTCGCAAGTTGGTGCCCTCAAGAACAAGTCCTGAGCCACCCAGCTGTAGGAGGGTTCTTGACACACAGTGGATGGAACTCTTCCCTTGAAAGTTTGTGTGGTGGAGTGCCCATGATCTGTTGGCCCTTCTTTGCAGAGCAACAAACCAATTGCAGGTTCTGTTGCAAAGAATGGGGCGTAGGCATAGAGATAGAGGGTGATGTTAAAAGAAACTACATAGAGGACCTTGTGCGAACATTAATGGAGGGAGAGAAGGGCAAAGAGATGAGGAAGAAAGCCATGGAATGGAAGAAGTTGGCAGAGGAGGCCGCTACTGGTCCAAATGGGTTATCATTCTTGGCTTTGGACAACATCATTAACCGGGTTCTTCTTTCTCCAAGAAATCTTAATTGACTAGAATCTAACTAGTTGTTTCAGTCCATACTTGGATCATCTTGTTCCTGATAAGAAGTTCCTTTTTGTTTGAATTTTTATGTGCTTTGGTGTAGTTTTTGAATTTCTTGGGTCATGAGAAGTTCCTTTTTGCTTTTTTGTTTGTTTTATGTGCTTGCTTTCCAAGTAGGCGTATCTAATAATAATGCTTCACGAACTCTTGTAATTTTAAAATGGAACATTTGATCAATATACACATCAATGATGTGATTTCGAATTTTGATTCCATGTCACAAGCAAACCATCAAAAAGGCAAGAAACTATATCAAGCAAGGGACATCAATTATGTGATTTCAACTTTTGATTTTATGTTAGCTCAATGGGTTGAGTGTTTACACTAGAATTCGAAGTCCTGCATTCCAATCCTCCAATATATAAAATTTTAAAAATAAATTCAAAAGAAGTTCTTCTGGTACCCGAAATTTCTGTCTACAATGGTAGTTTAGAGTATTATCTATTACTATTAGGCCATTACTCGAGTCTCTATTGTCCCCTTTTGAGTTTTTACTTTTCGTGAGTTTTTACGGTTTAAAGAATTTAGCATTTTTCCGTTTAATACTCGTATTAAACACGTATGTGCTTTTCAATAATACTTCTATTTTTCGTACACGTCTTAAAGACTCGGTGAAATATACGTATTTAAAAAACCAACATACAATACATGTATCGTACACATACGTATGTATTTTTCATGTTTAATACAAGTGTTTAATACAAAATTTTCAATAAGACACACAAAAATCACGTATTGTACACATAATTCTCACAAATTGTTGAATAAAAATAACATATATTAAAAATGTATATGAATTATATTAAAATATAATACAGTGGCCATACTTTTAAGTTGTAATTTACCAAAATTTTGCCGAATAAAACACATAAGTATTTTATTCATATTTTTTTCCGTTTTGTATTTTACTAACTATGAATGAATGTGAGAGGCTAATTGATAGGCAGGTCCTCTTTTTTTTTTTTTTTTGGGTTGCTTTTTTAAAATAGTCTAGCCGTGTGCCTATACGAGCTTTTAAATTTTTTTAAACTAGTATAGCCGGGCGATAGCCGACGGCTATACTGTTTTTACACGTGAGAGACTAAGCGCTGCGGTCTTTTTAAAAAATAAACGCGTCTATACTCGGTTCTTTAAACAATAGTATAGCCGCACGGCTATACTCGGTTCTCTCTAATTTTTTTTAATAGTATAACCGCGCGGCTATACTATTAAAATACTATTAAAAAAAATTAGAGAGAACCGAGTATAGCCTTTTTTCCCTATAATTTTCGTTTATCGATACGAGTAACTTAGAGCATTATCCATTATTATTAGGCCATTACCTGAGTCTCTATTATCCCCCTTTGAGTTTTTACTTTTCGTGACCCTTTAGTTTTTGGCAAACTTTAAATCTCACTTTTGTACCTTGGGATACAATTGAAAAAAGAAAACAGATGTTGGCTGGCTTTGGCCCAGCACCTGCCAGGCTGCCACTCATCGTCCACCCAAGTTCCCTCACTAAAGCTTCCATTTTCACAAAAGTTCCTGTGTATGCCTGAGAAAGCACAATAATGCCTTATTGTAAGCCCAAGTACTTGTAACTGGGGAAAAAAGAAATGGCTTTCACAAATAAGCCTCTCAAAAGTCTAATTCATAATTTAGAAAAACACTTAAAGTCATGCACATGGGATGAGGAAATTTGAGACTGTTAAGGAATTCTAAAATGTTCAAAAATTTCTAACTCTCTTGAAAGTAAGTGTTTCTCAGTAATATTATCAATTTATGGATCTTGAACTAATTAAATAGAAAAGAAACTTTTAGGCTCTTCACAACGTGAATATTAGTCTTCACAAAAGGGGTTTGTATTGAATTTTTTGGTACCAAATATACTAAAAATCACTACTTCGATATATTAGGCACCAAAAATGCCAATACAAACCACTTTTGTAGACCAATAAACAAGCCCATTGTTTTTCTTAGTAGTGTAACGTGAGAGCTAGACACATACATAGTAAGTTCTTATTATTATAAACATTATTTGCTCTAAGAAATAGCAAGAGGTCGGCCCTGAAGGGTCTCGCATCAAGGAGGGCTTGAAAGTTGAAACAAACTATTTATCACAATAAAGTCAAGTTTATTGTGCAGCGCTAACCATTGTGTGCAGGCTGCAGCGCAGTTGATGTTTGTTTCCTAACTTTAGGTGGCCAAGTTTAATTCCCATGCTGCCTTTCTAAGTCTTTTTTTAGTTAAAATGGTTCAAATTTTACCTTTTTTTATTTTAAAAATCTTTACAGTGCAGAGAAGTTGGCTATTTTTCAGAATTTCCCTTACAAATATGATCTCTAAATTACATGATGACACCACAGTTTTCTACTGAAAGGAAAATATCATGGAAATAGTCAACTGATTTGTGTATCAAACTCATAGAATTTTTCATTCAAATCTTCGTCAACGATTCTTCATCATAAAAAGTTCAAGAGGGGAACACAAAATTTTCATTTGCCTTAAGAGGTTGTGTCACTTGACATGCCTTTAAACAACGATGGTGTGGTACTAGTATCCTCATCAAGATCCCTGACTTCATCAAAAGAATTAGGTGGAAAAGGTCTATGGCCATGGCCAAAAGCCTTGATATGGTCTTTGAGTGATCTCTTGTGCTTAAAATCCGAACCACAAATGCAAAGCCAGCGCTTGCCACAATTCTTCTCATGTGTTCTCCAGTCTCCTTTCACTGCCAGCAGCTTCCCACACTTGCGACACATGAAGGGCTTCATGCCATGCTTCCTCTTGTAGTGTGTTTGAAGGGTCCGAAAGTCCTTTAGAGGCTTTGCTCTTGGGTGGTCTATGTTGTTTTTGCAACCTTCTGCACAGCAATAGCATGGGATGTTTAGCATGGCTCGAGGCTGTGTTCCTTTCAGTGACTCTGGCCCTCTTCGATACTGCGACCCATGCCCCCACATGTGCATCTTCCATGGGAATGATGATATGACAGTGAAAAGCACAGGAATAGTGAAATCAATTAATAAGAACATATAAAAGGAAACTTCTAAATTTCAGGTAGTAAATTTTTCCAACGTTGTTAATCAAACCAAAGCATGGCTTGAGGGTTTCGAATGCTAAACTGAAGTCCGTTTGGTTGGCTCGAAAGGTTTTCTTTTTAAAATCAAGGAATAATATATGGTATTAAACCAAAACCCTCCAAGCCAACCAAATAGGCTTCAGTTTAATTACCGAATTGTGAAAGGGATTCATATATTGAACATTTGTGTGTGTACGTATCTTATATATGTGAAATTTTGTACCAAATATTCGAAAGAGACTTAAATTATAATTTAGACAACTAACCGTACCTGCAGATTATTGTAGCGGTTAAATGTTTTGAAGCAGACATGGCAAGAAAAATGGGTGAAGCCAATGAGTATTTGTTCTGGAGTTGGAATCCAATATTTTTGTGCTGTCACATTGTTTTCATCTTCCTTCTCATTCAAATAGTTCATAGAGCCATCTGAATATTCTGGAAGGCCAATGTGCAGGGCCACAGTGACTTCATCCTCTTTATGATCTTCATTGCATGCTTTAGGGTTTTCATCATGGGAATTAGGCACCTGATGCTCAGGTGAACGAAGCAGGCAGTTTATCAGTGGTAGAGGTTCAAGATAAGCATTTGGGGTCTTATAATTTGGAAAAAGATTGAGGGTCTCAACATGATCATTGGCAGAAAAGAAGGGGGAGGAGCTAGATGAAAATTCAGAGGGCTCCATATTATAAGAGCACTAATTATTAAAACTACATAGAATGAATGGTGTGCAACATAATTGATTTAAGATCAAGGCATTTATAATGAGATCATAGCTTGAAATGAATGCATGGTAATCATGAGTGAGAGAGAGAGAGAGAGAGAGAGAAGGGGTTGGCTGGAGAATATTGCAGTTGAGTGAAAAGAACCATTGTTGAGGGGGTCATAACTATGTGCTGTCTGCACTGTGTGTATCTTTGGGGAAAGGAAGGAAATAACCTTAAATTCTGTGGCCCCTGTCATCTGAATTTAGCAACATTTGCACCACAGAGGGTTGAAAATCTAAGGCAATTTGTATCATCATGCTCTCTCTCTCTCTCTCTCTCTCTCTCTCTCTCTCTCTCTCTCTCTCTCTCTCTCTCTGCAAATGTACATACCCAACAGTCAACTCACACCAGACACACACAGAAGAGCAGAGGGGGAGAGAGAGAGAGAGAGAGAGAGAGAGAGAGAGAGAGAGAGAGAGTTGCAGGGTGAATCATTAATTTCTAGTTATTTAGGATGTGCATGTGGACATTTCAATCAATATTCATTCCGTGCAAGTTTTACTTAACCTAGCTATATAGTTTGATTAGTCGTTCATCCTAGCTACCTTTATTTTCTGAAAGCTGACATGCTATCTTTCAATTAATTACCATTTACCACAGCAGTAAAGCCAGTAGCACTAGTTCTGGAGCTTAGAGAAGAATGAATGCATGCGGTTTTCTTTGCATTCGATACTGAACTAGCCATATGATAGCTAGCAAAAGCAATATACTTTGATCAACATCATCAAGCCATTATGTGATCATTGTGTAGACTGTGAGACGTAGGAGGCAAATTATTCACTGAATAAATTTTTCAAAAAAAATAAAAATAAACATAAACTAAAGAGTTTGAGGGCTATTGGATCAACTGGCCCATGGTCCAAAAGAAACGGGCCAAAAAACTTTAGTACTGGGCCAAAATTCAAGCTCAAAGCTTGATCACCTCCTAAGGGCAGCTCCAGCGCAAGGAGCAAAGGCAGGAAAAAGGCAATCCCAGGCCCAAAAACCCCCTCCTAAATGCAAGGTCCAGCCCTAGCAATGGGTGAGACCCACCAGCCGGGTCAAGTCCATGTGCAAAAATTTCCTGGGCTAGTGCCCAAAGGCTGCTAACACAATGCTGACTTCAGCAACCAAAAATTTTTATAAAAAAAATTGAAAAAAATACCTAGAATTTTAGAATTTTTTTATATATATAAATACCTATCCGTATTATTTACTTCCCACACCAAAAACTCTATACAAATTCATTTGCTCATATCTTATGTAAATAGTAATTGCCCTTACCCTTGCCCTTGCCCTTGCGCTTGCCCTTGCCCATAGGGGTGGAGATAAAAAAGGCAAGGTTTGCACTATTCACGTGAATAGTGGCAAACCTTGCCTTGCCCTTCCCCTTTGGGGTGGAGGTGCTCTAATAGAAGAGTTTACTCAACTCAACAAGGGCTGAGCCGAAGCCCAATTATGGGTAAAACGAGTTGGGTGAAGTGTATTTCAAAGTTTTAACTTTAGGCAAATCACGCTCCTTTTAAGTTTGACAAATGAGGGTTGATTTATACATGGAATTTCTTTCAATATTGAAAAGAGAAACATCACTAAACTAATAGCAAATTCTTATGCAAATGAGGTTCTTAAAAGAGCAAATCTTGTACAATAACGTGAAAGAGACCCCTCATCCTTAGTTTTGTGTATGTGTATGAAGATTCCGAAAGAGGCAAAGGTTGAGAATTGATTTCTTGTCACAAGTGTGGGGGTAGATGAACGCGTAGAGTATAAACCTCGTGTATTCTTTTCTTCTTCTTTTTTTCTCTCTCTACGTAAGGCTACACAATGCACATAAACTTATGTCAACCTTCTTATAATTTAAACACCAAAAATATTATACTCCTCGAATTTGTATAAGTACATATGTTAAAGTGTACACTTAATAAATGAGGTTTATAGTCAGGGTCAACCCTGACTTTTGGGTGGCCCAAAGCCCAAAGCCATAAATTAAATTAGGCTCTTTCTCTTAGTTAATTGATTGACTATTTTTTAGAAGAAGCCGATGTCCTCAACATGCTTACTTTAGAGCATCTCTAGGAGACTCTTTATTCTCTCATCCCTAGCTATTTTGGCAAAAAAAAAAAGGAAAAACAACACTCCAGCAACGTCGCTACCTCTCTCACCATTTTGGAGAACACAATTTTGGCTCGCTACATCTAGTAAGGAGGAGAGAGAAATTCAAGGCTCGCCATCTCGTTGCAACAGTAAAAAATTCAAATTCAAAACTTCAAAGTTTCCACTGTCTTCTCTCTGTGAAGTCTCTCTCACCTTGTTTCTATGTTTCTCTACCTCTCTTTGAACTCTAAGTGGTCTTTCCAGATGAAATTTGAAAAATCCTTTTTAACTATACTTGAAATTTGTGTATGAATTTCTGGTTTTGAAATTTGTATATGGGTTTCTGGGTTTTTGCTTGGAAGTGTTTGAAATTACTTGATTTGCCAAGTTTTGAATACCTACAACCATTTCAAGTTAGGCAAGGTTCAGATTAATGCATTTTATGGTTTGTGTTGATTGAACTTAACTATGCCTGCAAATTGTTTGATGGGTGGCTTTACAAAGCTTCTCATTAGTTTTTGTTAGGAGGTGCTTCTCTACAAAAATATATTTTAAGAATAATCTTAACTGTGGTTTAATGTCATGAGGCTATATATGTAGATTGATTCTGCAGATAATACATATTCAACATTTGGTTACACAGCTGCAAACCAAAATGAAGGGGACAATGACATGCCTCAAGTGATTGTTCCAACTAGACCAACCACTAAGAGCTAAGAATTTTGTTGTGAACAAGACAGGGTAATCTTCTTGCCAAAATTACTAATTTATAATCAAATTTAGTCATTATGTATATTTATTATTGCAAATAAATGAGAAAATTTTGAAATTTCTTACCTGATGTGTATGATGATTTGTGTTTTTGACACTGTAAATGACTTGTGTTTTTTACGCTGTAAATGATTTGTGGTTTTTACACTATAAATGATTTGTATTTTTACAAACTGTTTGATTGATTATTAAAATACTGTGCAGATCTTAGAAGCAAAAGAAATGTACCAACAACTCATGGGATCAGCATTTGTGTATGAGCATTGTTGGCATCTATTGAAGGATCAACCTAAATGGATTACTTAAACTAGCAAGAAAAAATCCAAGACTAGTAAACTAGCAGTTGGAAAAGTAGTTATGCTAAATGTTTAAATTTTAAGAAATAATAAAATATTTGAGGTTAGCTAAAATAGAGAGCTTTGTTGGAAGAAGCACTTTTTAAGTAGTTTGCCATAATGGCTTCTTAGCTATTTTAGCTAGAATTTAACTAAAATTTGGAGACTCTCCTACAGATGCTCTTACTTCATCACCCAAGCTCTAATTACACATAAAATGGTATTGAGAGACTCTTACAGTTCAAATCCTATAAACAGGCTTTAGAAAATTACATAAACCCAAAAACATTTATCCATTTTACAGACTTCAGAAAATTTCCCAACTTATTAACATTAATAATTTAAAGAATTCATAAATCTAATTTGTTTTTTTAACTTTCATGCTCCTCTTCTCTTGGTCACTTTCAGTTTCAAAGACAAAGATTAGATTTTTATTTTTATTTTTATTTTTATTTTTTATTTTAAAGTGTGAGCTTTTCAGTGAGAGATCGAAGCACAAAGATAGGAAGACTGAGAGATCCCTCCATATATATATATATATATATATAAACAATCCTCCTTCATTTGAGGGATTTCTCAAATTATTTTATTTGAGGGACACCCTTCAGAGTACCCTACTAATTTTTTTTCCTCCAACGATCCAAACCATCTATTTTTCAAGTCTTCATTCATATATCATCCTTGCAAAAAATGAGACAAATTGAAAATCATTAAGGCATCTAATTGAAACCAACAAAATATCAATTAACCCAATGCTTCAAGAAAGTACTTAATTTTCAATAATTTAATTGAATGGTCAAATGATATTAGATTCAAATGATTTTTTTTGTAGAGTTTGAATAAATATTTATAAAAGAGACGGTTTGAATTAGTGAAATACAATATGAGGTGAGTCCTACAATCTCTCAACGAAACCTCTCTGTATATATAAATTTTGGAGCCCTAGCCATCGCCCTTGGTGCCTAGGCCCAAGGCCGACCCTGTTCATAGCCGATTTAGATTTGAATGAATTACATACTATTATGTCATTCGGTAAGCGTAGCAATGCTCTGTGAACATCGATGCATATGGTAACAAATGGTGCATTCGTTTGGAAGAAGCCACTATATGAAGATCCACCACATAACATTTTGAATTGCACATTTTGCTTAATTGCGTAAGACGTGTTGGCTCAAGTTCGACATAAACTTCCTGTACGGGCCCAGAACAAAATTTCTTCATACATTTACTGGAGAAATGATACAGTTTTAAAATGAACAAAGTAAATTAATATAGAAAAGGAATAGACCAAAAAAATGCATGAGTTGGTTGATTAGTTGATAATCTTTTTCTTGCCACATAATAGCTGTGTTGAACACAAGAAATCTTGAAGCAGTATTCACCTATTTCGACCCAAAAAATATTATGAATGGCTGCCAAACGGAAAATAATGATCGACTGATAAAGAGAACATGACCTTTTAATTATAAAGTTTATACAAATGAAATTTTTTTCATGAAATCATGTATATATCAACGAGTCCCTTTAGGCATCTGGAGTACTTTCTGAAGAAACAACTCCAGCTTCTGTTTCTGTAGACGCATGTTGTGGATTCTGTGAATCTGAGACCAAGAACAACAGTATAGATTTCCACATGAGCACATGCTCTACATATAGCGGCAATTTAGAAAGAAATTTTAAGAGCACAGTTGTTTGCCCTAATATATAAGAATAATACACCCATTGAAAGACAATTTCATATATGACCAAATCAATCGCGATGATTAATAGTCTGACAATATAAAGCAATGCTACAAACACCGTGATAAACTTAATTTAAAATTTTGAATCTCAACAAATGTTCAGTACTTTATTTATTCTGTTGGGCATATTTTGAACTTCATTTGTTTCTAGCAGCTATAAGATATTGTCATATCATTTACCACTTTATTCAGTAACTCAAATTTTAGAAAGAAAAAACTAATTGCTCGGAACATGTCAATGATAAACAAATCTTTAAGTATGAAATAGTTGAAGACATAGAATTTTTATTTTATTTTATAGAAGTTGAAAGATTAAGGAAAGGAAAGAGAAGATCATGGAAATTATATATACTATATGTCAATATTAGCTCGGACGGTCCATATTTTCAGCATGACCACCTCATGGATTGTAACGCAGTATTGAGACATCATTCGACAAAAATTTGTATTTAAGTGCTTTTAAAGAGTGGGGTTAATGTCAGACCAAGAGTGGGGTTTATGAAAACTTAAGATTCTGACCAAAAAGAAAATGACTATCAAAATTGTTGCAGGCATGACCACTCAAAACCACAGGTATCCACAACCATTTTCTCAACATATTAATCACTTGTCTCATGCCAAAGAATATAGAAAATGTTTTGTGATATATATATGAGACCTAAGTAATCAAGCAACATATACATAAAGCAATTTTTTTTCCCTCATATTATGTAATCAAACTGTTAATCAGTATAACTCGAAACTCAATTATAGCTGTGTTTTTTTTATAATCCTCCCAAAAAAAATAATCCCCACATTTCTAACAGATAAAAAACTAGTGTGAAATGAGAGTAGCATTATTTTGATCCCTCCCGATTTTTCTTCTTCCCCTTAGTATATGACGTGAGATAATAAGAAAAAATTATAAAATTTTAGATTATGACCCTCAAACATTGAATTATGGCTATGCCCCAAGCTACCCGTTCCACACAAGTGTTAATCCTCCAAACGACCACTTGACTACAAATATCTTGAGAATGAAGCATGATTTTGACTGCTGAGGTTGAAGCCACATGTAGCACTGTTAATTTACACAAATTATGCTTCTGCTTCTCTGTCATGACTTCCCATTTGACACTTTGGGTCATCACACAAGCTATGCAAACAGCTCACTCACATGGGTTGGCCTTGCCCTTGTAGCCCCACTAGGTCCATGTTAGACAAATCCCTAGGGAACCCCCCAAAAAAAAACACACACATATATATATATATATATATATATATCATGTGGAACTACTACCTAACTACAAAGTTTTAATAATTATTTTCCATTGAATTTTAAACTATATATACTTCACATATAAATACTAAATACCAAATAAAATAAAATAAAACAGTGATAAAAAAAAGTAGAGAAATTAATGAATTGATTAAGGTAGTTAATTACCAGGTGAAGGAGAGGTAAAATTGGGAGGATGTTGCCTTGAGGTGGGGGGTTGTTGTAGGAGTGGAGGAGCAGGATTTGGATAGGAGGAGGGTTCCATCTGCGTAGGATAGTAGAGATAGGAAGGAGCAGGCATACGATGCGCCGGGGGTGAAGAAAACGTTGCCCTTGGAGATTGAAAAGAATAGCCATGATAATAATATGGAGTGCCCATGGGAGAAGATGGTGATGATCCATAAACTTGATGAGAGTAGTACTGGGGCTGCTGTTGAACTTGTGGGTTGTACATTGCCTGCTGCAATACATTGCAACCATTCATTAATATTGTGAACCAATTGTTGCATATGTTTCAATTATTGTATATGCATGAGAGAGAGAGAGAGAGAGAGAGAGAGAGAGAGAGAGAGAGAGAGAGAGAGAGAGAGAGAGACTAACTTGATGGTACCCATAATCTGCAGGAGTGTACGTTGGGTAGCTGCAAATCAATATTAAATGAGATTGCCGGGTAAGGATGAGCAGAAAATAACTTGATAGCTGAAGATTTATTTCCAACAAATAAATTCATTCTATAGGTGAGAAGTTTTTTTCTTTCTATGATTTCATTCTCGAAGACAATGGGCTTATAGTTCAAGAGATTGAGAGTATTTATCCTTGTATTTGAGAGGTCTTAGATTTGATTTCCCCTCCTCAATATCGCTTCTATTATAACAAAATAATAATAATAATTTGATTCTTAAAGTGTTTCGCACTGATCATATTAACAGAGATTAAGTTAACTTTGACTTAATGAGATGTATGAGTGATTGGTTTTAGGGTAGAACTTGTAAAAAGGGGAACAAAGTTGGAAAACACAAAAGACTTAGGAAGCACCACCCTTTCTTTTTAGCAATATCACTGTAATCTATTCACGTCATCATCTACCAAATGTAGCTCCATTAATCTTTATAATTTCCTTAAAACAATTACATTTTTCAGCAATTAATAATATAATATTAATGCTGTTTTTTATAGATGATTTTGGTCAATATATCCATCAATGTATCATAATATATGTACATCAAGAGAACATGGCACCCCGCCTTCTCTACCAAGGTCAATTTACATTATTTATATTTGCTATTTACAGGTTGATACCAACTGTACCGAGGAAATATTTATTTATATGTAGCATAAAAAACGACACTTATTTAATTCATTGCATATGCATAGACCATTTCTCTTTAACCCTCCAAAAAAAAAGCTTTAATCGTTATAAAAATAATAATAATTCAACATTTCTTACCTGTAAGGTGGATATATAATAGGGGCTGGTGGCGGCAGCGGTGGTGGCAATGGCGGCGCTCCGCCATACGATTGTGCAGCCTGTGGTGCACTTCCCTGGTATGGACCAGAGGCTTGATTTCTTCCTGTATAAACCATGAAAATGCACAGTTTTAGCAAAGTTTTACAACGATACGAGAGAGAGAGGGGAGAATCGAATGCATGACCTCAAATGCGGGATGAAATATGTAATGTACCTCTCGGGGGTGAAGGCCGAGGACGTCCTAACGAAGCAATGTTACAATTTGCTCTTCTTCCATCGATCACAGGGTTTGGATTTGCACAAGCCCTCCTTGCCGATTCCGAATCACGAAATGTCACCTAGTCATAAAATTAGAACACAAGAGTAAGCCAAACCAGAAGACAAAATAAAAATAACCCATCGATCTTTGATTAAAATATCAAAGACTTACAAATCCATAGCCTTTAGATTTTCCAGTGTTCTTATCAGCAATAATGACAGCCTCAAGAATCTCCCCAAACTGCTGAAAGTATCTACGCATTTCATCAGTTGGTGTCTCCCAAGCGAGCCCTCCAACAAACACTTTCGTAAACGTTGTGTCCCCAAACTGTGATCGGTAATGTGGATAAGCCATGGCATCTAAATCATCAAAATCACAAACTGGTTTCTTGGTTTTTGCCACATGAACTCATGCACAAACGCAGTTGTTGATCACAGAGAAGAAATATTGGCTAAGCAGAGGCCTCTTAATTTCTTCCACCTCATGTTGTTGTTGTTGTTGATCTTCTTTGCTTGCTCCATGTCTATATGCTCCTCCATCTCCATAATTATTATTCCATCTCTCTCTTCTTCTTTTTTCTATTTTTTACAGAGAGAAAATCATTGAATACACAGAAATTTGAAAAGGGTTATTGCATTAGTTTAAAATGTTGCTGATGCTGTTGCTGTTCGTATTGCTGTCAAATATTTGATGAGTAGTTTGAAACAGAGGAGTTGGTTTGGTTGATTGAGTGAGGGGGAGAGAGAGAGAGAGAGAGAGAGAGATAAAGCACCCGACAGCTGCAAACCCTGATTTGCTGGCTATGAATTAGGAGAGGGGAGGAGGGTGGCTTTGTAATAGCGAATGACAGCTCTGCGTGACTAATGCACTTCAAGTGTGTCCTCCCTGTCTCTGCATTAATATACCCTCCCACCCTCCAATCAAATTTTAATCCCACCACTCCAATCCTCTCTCTAATTCACTTGTTTTATCTGTATCGTCGTAACACCATCACATATTATATTATCACTCATATTATAACATTGTGTATATTTATTTTATTAGTATTATACCTTAGAGTGATAATTATTCGTCATAATATATCATAATTTTGATGAATTTGTAATACCACATAATAGTATTGCTGTAACAAATACAAAATATTTTGATCTTCGCCACCGTGGTGTTCTTCTTTTTTAGTTTTTAATCTTAATTATTTGTCCGAAAGAAAGTTGTATTAATGTAGACCCAAAAAGCATAATATGGTATGATCTGTAATTAGTTAGTTGTTTTGTTTACACAATTAATACAGCGTGTGTGTAGGTGTGGGTATTAGATGCCCCAACATTTGTACTCATTGTGGGTCTGCTAACTAGGCCAGTAAGATGGACCATTCGATCATCATCGAGTTGCCCTTTGTATCGAAAAATGATTCAGTGGATGTGATTGCTTTTGGATAATTAGATATAACAATAACACAACTAAATTTATTCATCAAATAATGGGTCATACTTGGAACCAAGTTCACATCAAAATTAATCATCCGTATTTGTGTGATTCATAAGTCATATTCTGAGTCAGAGTCGATTGGGTCGATGGCAACACCTATCAAGGTGTGGTTGGTCAGTCGGATCGGTGGCCACATCCAATCAAGATGTAACTGGTTTGGGTCGGAGCCCTGCTCTGATACCATGTTAAATTTCAAAGAGGCGGATCAGCGGCCCACTACTAGCAAAACCGATATTGTCCCCAATTTAACCACTTACAAAACTCAGTAGGTGTATGGTTTTACCACAAAACGCTTCGGCGTTATTAGGAGTGGAACCACTTATTATAAGTTGTAATTTATTTAGTCAAGTTTTCGATGTGAGATTTTATATTCTTCAACAAATACATATTAATATATCTTACTTATTAATTCTAAATGAAATTGAAAGTACATACAAATTTAAATTAATCAAACGCTGCCGTGTTATTTGGTGAATAAAAGTTAAGGAACAAATTTAGTATCTCTAACAGTTCTCTTAACTAAATAAGGAAAAGTTAGTTGCTCTTGTAATGCTGCTGAGCACTAACCAGTGGGTTTAATTAGTTCTTTGAATTTGTTTAATGTGTTTTGATTTATGGCTGCAATAATGGACCACAATTCTTGGTATGTGAATTGACAATTGGTTTGCCCAAAAGATCACCAATGTTATTATTATAATTTCTGCACTTGTTGTTCTGCCTCATGTTACATTAGCTGGTTATGGTCAAAAGAACAGCTAATTTTAGCTTAATTTATTAGATTAGGATTTAATCTTTTTTTATGACTCAACTGCTTCCAAAAGCTAATCAAATATTCCCACATGACCCCATGTTCCTAACTGTCTAATCATAAGCTGTTTACAAAGCCAACTTCCAAACAAGAAAAATAAGTGAAAGAAAACAGTAGTTAGGATTACATAAACCAATGGTTTCAGTCTTTCAGATAAAAAATCATGTGCATTGCAAGCTTTGGGCGGCAGCCAAGGAAAATCAAAAATCTACACTGGTACATTGTTGTTTAATTTTATATGACCATCTGTATCGAATCATTCCCAATGCTTGGTCAATAATCATTAATTAACTAAAAGGGTTCGTGCTCTTAATTGAATTATTATATGTTAATGGAAGACCATTATCTTGTCCACAAGCTAATGACCATGCGAGCCATAAAGTCTCTTTTGAAGGATCACACATGTTCTTCATTGTCATGTTTTAAAACTTGAAATTGAATGAGTATATATCGAGTAATGTTCTCTTGTCAGATTTATATTGTCACACAGTTAATTATTTTTCCTATATTTGTAATATGAGCCGTACACACTAAACTTATCAATTGTTTGTAATCATAGTATGATAATTTAAGTATCTTATATATGTTTGTGTTGACAAGCCTTATATTAAGATAACATTTATGATTTTATATAACTATACGGTAATACTATCGCTGCCATACTTATGTTACCAAACCATAAACATGAGTACATATTCAAGCAAAACCAAACATTATCAAATGGTTTAGAATCTTAATCTAACAACATAGGTATATATTATTTTACAACATGTTGATAAGAAAATATTTACGATTGAACATAACTATGTAGTGTAACATTATTCCACCGAACTTATTATGTTATTAAAAAAATATTTATATTGTTATACTGTGAATCTAAACTACATGTTTTAAAAAAATCAACCTCATCAATTATCCATATTACAATACAACTGTTCCCCTGTCAGTAGTATATGCGGGAGAACATGCATTTCCCTAATTAAGTATGTATTGTATTCATATAACTCTCAAATGACTTTTGATGGTGAGGCCCATGAGCAGAGAGAGCAGCAGAGAGGAGGATTGATAATCTAGCTTGTTGCCAGCGTTAGGGACGAGGAGGAGACAGCTATGAGTTGAGCACCTCTCTCTATAGTTTTTATGATACAAAACTGTACAAGTCCGTGAACTGGCACTTTGCCAGTCCTCTCCACGTGGGCTCCTATCATTCTTTGACAACAATGAGCTGGATTTCCATCTATCTACCCCCTCTCTCTTCTCTCTCTCATAATATTTTTGGGTGACCCTCCTTTGCCTGCACCAATCAATGGCTATTTAAAGCTGCCCTCCACTCTCAGTCTCCACTGTGGTGGAGTCCCTCAGATCGTATTTGCACAACCCTAATTTGCACATTTCTGCAGAAAAAGAGCTTTGCCCTTCTCTTTCTCTATGACACTCTTTCCTCAGCAGAAGACGACCCTTTTCTCAGTAATACCAGACAGGCTTTCCTTCATGTTCATGACATGATTGAAAAGCTGAACTCTTTGAGCCTTTGACCTTTTTTCTTCTTCTTTCCTTTTACCCTTTAGAGGATCTTTTCTAGGTACGCACCTAGACTTAACATTTGCAAGTTGTTCACCAAAGAACAATGGCTATAGCACTACTCTTAAATCATATATGAACATGCAATGCTAATGACCTATGAATTTTTACACCTTTTTGCTCTACTAGGTTTTGAAACTTCAAACAAGATGTTAAATTGTTAAATTGTTAATGTAGATATTTGTACATAGTAGCATGTGTACGTAGGGTCAGTTTGAGACTGGTTGTACAAAATGTACATATGTTCATAAGAGCATTTATTATAAGCGTTTTTATTAGAACAACATAATATATAAATAAATAAAAACTATTTAAAAATCAAGTGGAAATTCTTTATAAAAATAAATAAATAAAAAATGTGTGCCCTCTTGGACAGTGAGCCCAGGGAAGTCGCATTGACTTCTTCTGTCCAAGGCCAACACTGAGATTGACAAAATTTGAGAAAGTTCATGTATTATGACTAAAAAGTAATAAATATTGCCATGCCAGAGCAATGAGGTTATGTATTCAATTCCTCCTTCTCCGTAAGAAAAATTTACCTATATAGGAGATACCACTGTTACGGTTATCTCTAATTAATTATTTATTGCCATGTGTTTTAAGTTTCCGACATAACATTGACAATGCTATTTTCAACACATAGTAATGCATGATAGATTTAAAATACCGTCATAATGACATCCCGTTACATGTAAGTTCTTCTCCTTTATTTATATCACATATATCTTTTTATTAACTCCTATTTATAGTGCACAATTTTCGTGGAATGTAAGGTAGTGGTCATGATCAATTTGATATAAAAGAGGGCATTTTTTATCAACCATATAAAAGAGGGCATAGTGTGTGGAGTGAGTAAATTATTTGGTTGAAATTAAAATTCTCACCGGTCCAAAACCCTAAACCCTTATAAATACACCTGAAAAAGCGCAAGTCAAATAAATAAAAGAAATTTTCATATAAAAAAGCCGAAAGGGGTGCAATTCAGCCCAACTTTCTGTAAGTGAAATGCTAAGAGTTAATGGCCCTTTTTCTCATTTTGGCAATCAGTCAATTAAAGGCATAGCAGGCCCATTTTGCTGGCAATCAGTCAATTAGAGTATCTACAGTGCAGGCCTTTAGCCTTGGCAAGAGGCCCCTTTTGAAGGGTTTGGACCTCCAGCGCGCAACCAACAGCCCTGGCAAGTCTAAGGACAGATCTTGTCTGGACTTCAGTCCAAAGACGCTGACGTTAGCGACCAAAAAAAAAAAGGTTCAAAAATTAAAAAAAATTCAATTTTTTTATTTAAAACATACCAAAAAATTATGGATTTTCTCTCTATAAATACATAACAATTTTATTCAATTTTCCTATAAATACATAACAAGTTTATATTTTGTTGCATATTCTTTTTCTTTTTTTTTGCTCTTGTCCTGGCCTTTTCGGGTGGAACCAAAAAAGGTAAGGCTGCCACTATTCACTTGAATAGTAGCAGCCCTTGCCTTGCCTTAGCGTTAGCCTTAGCCTTAGCCTTTTGGGGTGGACACGCTCTTAAAGGCATAGCACGCTCATTTTGGCAATCTGTACGAGTTAGTAGCACAGAGACAGTCACAGGCACAGACGGCTGCTGCAAAAGCTTCAGGCTTTTCCGACCCGCCTGCATTCTGTACTCAAAGGACAAGCTCCGGCCAATGCCATTCATGGCGCGTCCATCACTTCTCTGTAAGCCAATGCTGCGTTGGAGAGAAGCGATTGGCCCTTTCAGGCTATATATACTGGTAAGGCTAAACCCAAGAATTTGTTTTGTGAGAATACAAGCCACAGAAACTTCAGTCCATTCATAGTTTCAACTTTCCTCTCTGTCTTTACATTTATTTTTCTTATTCACTCATCTCATCAGGATTCATGGCTGGGAAATGCTCCGTGTTTTTCAAGTTTTTGGTTCCTGGGTTCAACAAACGACTTGTATGATTCTCTTCTCTTCACTCTCTGTTTAATATATATATATATATCTATATATATATATATGTGGGTTTTCAGGTTTATGTTGTTTTTGAGGTTTATGTTGTTCAACTTCATATGTTGTTTACATATGCTTTCTCTTGACAAATCTAGATTCATTTTTCTGTCTTGGTAAATTATTTATTATAGGGTAATAAATAATTAAATATTTAAAAAAAAACCTAAATCTTGCTGCTTTTTCCTTGGTCATATGATTGTGTATGTGCTGGCATATTTTATGTACGAGCAACTTTGGACTATTAATTGGAGATAAACGACTCCACATTTTTGTTTTATAAAGATTACTGTCCCTAGTTTGATTCTATGTAAAGTTGTGTTAATCGGACTTATAAATTAATTATAGTAACTTTCAAGTAAGTAAACTTCATTGCTGGAAACTTGCTTTGGTAGTTTTGTGCATCTATGGTTTTTACTATGAACTACATCTATGGTTTACCAGCTATTATGTTTACAAGTTATGTGACCAGCATAAGTACTCTGGCGTACTCTTTTGAAGTAGCAAAGAAGTGAGTGTTTGCCCAAGTGGGACAAGTGACGTAAGAAATAAATTTTGGGCTTCACACTCATGGTCTTATCATTCTTTTTATGCTTCTCCTTTTATTTCCAACAAATTTCAATAATTTGTTTTGATGGCAGGCTATTTAGTTTCTCAGCTACTGACTTTGTTTCACAAAGTATGAATATTGGTCTAGGAAATTAAATTGGTGTTTAAGTTGAAAGTTGAATACAGATGCATGCAGTTATTAATATGTTGATATGTTTTTGGTTTCAAACATGTTTTTTGGCACACTGTATTCGAAAAAGTGCAAAACAAACTACGACATTTACTTCCGCTATGCAGACAATATATTGATGTTGAACATACTGGCACACAATCTCCAACTAAAAGTTTTGTCAGTGGAGTGTTCAAAAGATTGGTATCTCAAATTGTCATCTATGAGACTTTTGATTCAATCAATCAGTGGGAGGAAAAGGTTAATTTGCAGCTGTTCCATTAAACGTTCCTAGTCTTCTCATGTTGACTTATCAATAATGCATACTGCTGATTACGCAGTTTCTGATTTCTGATGTATATTGATTTGCAGCTTAACATAGTGCTTACATAAATTTTTTTCTTGTTGGTTTGACACAGATTTTAATGTTTTGATTGAAAATACATTATTGAGTTCAACTATGAATTCGTCTTCAGTTGGGATTAGGATTGTGATTAGGATTGTGACCTAATATTTTTGTTCTACATATGAACAGTCACTTCCGGTGGCTTTCTGTAGTTCTCTGAGTGAAAAGAAACTGGATAAAGCAGTTATTAAAAGCTGCTTGGGATCTTGGTGTGTGAGACTTGGCAGGAGTGTTGATGGAGTACTTTCTTTCGAAGAAGGTTGGGAAGTTTTTGTGAACCATCACGGCCTGAACATTGGAGAAATGGTAGTATTTGAACACAAAGGCAAAATGGTGTTCAATGTGGTTGCCTATGAGTCACTTGGTAGTGAGAAAGAGTATGAACTGCAGAGCGACAAGCACCAGCATGATTACAAAGGTGGGTTAAATTTAAAATTCTCTTGCATTTCACACAAGAATGGCAGTGGCATATTAATTTTCATTCGCCTTCATTTCCCACAAGATTTACATCAGGTTACACTCAATATTTTTACTTTTGATAGGATTGCACCCTCTTAATTATAATGAATGTTGGGTTGCATCTAATGTGGGTTGTTCCTTGGACTACTTTCAGGAAAAAGAACCTTAAAAGGAACTGCATCCTGAAGCTCAAGGACTTTGTTCGGTACCACGATGAGTAAAACCCATGGGGATCCTCTTCATGCTTGTATGGTAAGTTTTCTAACTTCTCTTTGCCGAAGTGTGTCATGTTATTATTTGCATATTATTGAAGATAAAAAATTTCATGATGTTCACTTCAAGCACACTTCTTGAGTCTGGAGTTTTAGTGGCAAAGCCCTAGGCAGAGTTGTGAAATTGGTCTGTTTGTTAAGGGTTGAGTTGCAATCCTTACAACTTTTTTCTTTTTTGGATTTTCTCTAAATTTGGTAGTTGTTTTATGACAGACTTTTCCTGCGAAATTTGCAAGATCAAATGGCATTGTGGCCACATCCAGAATCATTCTCAAAGACCCGTCTGGAAGATCATGGCCGCGGATCATAAGTAGAGTGGGAAAGCAAAACCAGGGGTAGTCATCGTCTAGCTACTAGAAAAGGATGGTACAAGTTTTATGAAGCCAACAAGCTCAAAAATGGAGATGTCTGCACATTCAACCTCAAACCGGTATCATCTAAGTCAGGTTCAAAATCAACACGTGTCTTGGAAGTCCAGATAACCCGCGGTGGATCCTAGTCCATTGGTCAATTTGTTGTTGTCTTTCAGATTTTGAACAAAGATTATCAAGCCAGAAGAATGGAACTTTGATGATATCTTTATTTAATCACGATTTATTTTACACTTTACCTCCTGAAAGTTGAAATAAATTTACTTTTGTCGAACCCACCTCACTTTGAAATTACTTTGCCTTCACCACATTCACATGCCTGCTTCAACTTGTAGCATCGACAAAAGAAATTAAAAGAAAAGAAACGATCTGTGGCCGATGGTAAAAACAACATATATATATACCACATTTTGTGGGTTGGAATGTGAACTGTAATATTTAGATTTTGGTTTTGTAAACAACAATTAATTGATGAATGATTACAGAAAATAAAATACAACTTGAAAAATTAGACCATAACATTTGTGCTTCTTACTGTCAGGTCACCTCTTCTTCCTTTCTTCACACTCTCTCTCTACTCAATCATACCTGCAAGCAATTCATTCACCCAGTCGTCGCTAAAAATTGTTGCACCATGCAACTAATTAAAAGTCTTTTTTCTTCTTTTTGTTCTTGTTTTATTTTCAAGTTTTACATCCTATCGTGAAAATAAACATCGCTTTCTACATCATGTGGTATAAAATGTAGTCTTCGTAGCATGCATTTCAACACAAATTTAAGCCAAATTAAGCATGTTAGAAACCAAGAGGAAATTGGAGCTATATCTTCCAAGTAAATTGGATTTGGAAATCTTATATATATGGAACCCAAAGTAATATTGCAATGGCAACTGTCATCATTCATAATTTACATACCGATAAACTAGAAAGTACCCCAACACCATTGATCTTCTCTGGCTCGATATTAGCTTGATATGAACATCCACCACTTGTGTAGAGCAAACCCATAAACCGTGGCATAAGCAACCAATCTCATAGGATTTTTTCTAAATCTGCAAAAGGGAGAATTGTCTCTTAGGTTACAAGTCAAACACTCCGGCCTACCTAAATTTAGTCCATGAATATACTTGTGATCAATAAAATAGACAAACACAGTTTGGATCATTGAAATACAATGTGGTGGACCCTATAAGAGTGTCGCTCAAATAAACTTATTTGAAGAACCCCTCTATATATATGTGTGATATACCATACATACATAAAATATACTTAGATTGTATTAGTGTAGAAAGAAGTTATCGTATAGAATTGAGAACAAAAAAAATGTTAATTACTATATTGCCGTGAAATATAGTAAAATATGATCAGGCCGGCCGAAATTTTGGGCCGGTCTAGTCCAACAGACCTTAAGTCGATGGCCAAACAACGACACCTAATTTTGTTTGTTGATGTTTTATCACTTAATGATGACCCTAAGCTAAACACATAAACATCAATCAATTGTTCACTAATATTCTTCCACAACAAAATCACAACATTCAATTGAAAAACCAGTAAATCTCACATGTCCCAAAAAATAAAAATAAAACTGACCTTCTAATTAACCCAGATCTTTGAGCAACTTCAGAGGCTCTTTCCTCGGCTGAAACCGGAGACGTCCACCTCGAAAAGTCTCGGTCAAAGTAACCCCAATCGGGCAAGAGCAACCCAGAAATACCCAGCACACCAACCACGTACGTTAACATCATCTTCTTGAAAGACTGTGTGAATACTCCAACTACCACTATTACTGCAGCCAACCAAACTAGAAAGGCCCTGAAAACGGCATCGTTTGCCATGGGGTGGCTTGATGAAAATGACAAAGTTAAAGTGGGGGCTGAAGATGGGTGAGAGATTACTAGTGTGGGGAAGGAAGGAATTGGGCATGAATGGGTGGTGGTGGCGGCCAAGCCAGCCACACAATACTCTCTCTCTCTCTCTCTCTCTCTCTCTCTCAGTCTAAGGATTTGCTTCAAATTACGGGCAGAAGTAGTTAGAAAATGCTTTCAATGCTAACCCAGCTGTTGTTATAAATGCACTTTATGTTTACTTTCTCTTTCAATTCGGGGCTTAGCTGTTACTTGCATGGGGAATGCCACGTAATGCCCATTTCTTCATTTTTTTACACTTAAAAATTGAGTCTTGTTGAAGCTCTACAGAAGCTTGATGGGCTTGAGAGGTTTCTATTCAAGCGCATGCATGCCTTACATATCTTCAACTTGAAGGATTAAGCCCATTTGGTCGGCTCGAAAGGGATTCAATTCTGAAGGAAAAAAATGAGATTGAAACCTTTTGAGGGCCAACTACATCGATTTTAATTTCACAACCGAAATCCTTCCAATTAATCAATGAAAACTTTGGTTTGGTCTGTAAAAGATGATTCGATTTCAACCCAATGTAGTACGTAGCATAAAAATGAAGTGAACTATTTCGATTTCATTGAAGGTAAAAACATAAACAAAAAACTTATCCTACATTTACAATAATTTAAGAGTGCCTGATCAGAAGAGGAAGTGTTGGGGAAACTTAAGAGGAGATTATTCAGTTTGAATTCAACATGTGTCCATTGATTTGTCCAGGCTTGATGGGGAGCTTTTGTGAGTCTGGTTGGAGTTAAAGGGAGATGTACATGATTGGCGATTGGGCCAATAATTATTTGTTGTTTGCAAACTCATTTTAGAAAGCAAATCAGTTGGTTAATTTGACAAGGAAAGCAAAGATAATTTATGATAATAAGTCAAGCTTAGCCTTCGATGGATATACACCATTAAATACAAGCTTATGATCCATAGACCGATACAAAACTCGATTAGTAGTCAAGGGGTATACACAAACATATGGAATTGACTACCAAGAGACATTTGCACATGTTGCCAAGATCAACATTGTATGTGTTCTCATATCCTTGGCTGCGAATCTTGACTGGCCACTACTGCAGTATGATGTAAAGAAAGCCTTTCTTCACGAGGACTTCCAAAAAAGAAGTCTATATGGATCCACCACCAGGGATTCCTATGACATCCGGTCCCAATACCGTATGCAAGCTGAAAAAATCGATGTATGGGCTAAAGCAGTCACCTCAAGCCCAGTTTGGGAGATTTACTAATTCCATAAAGCGCTTTGGTACGCTTAGAGTAACTCATATCACACATTGTTCTTAAAGCGTCGTGGTAAAAAAACTTACGGCCCTAATCATCTATGTAGATGATATGATGGTTACCGGTAATGACAGTGAAGAGATGCAGACTCTACAGAAGCTCCTTGCAAGTGAATTTGAGATGAAGGAACTGGGTGAGTTACAATATTTTCTTGGCATAGAGGTTGCTAGATCAAAACATGGCATATTTCTATCCCAAAGAAAGTATGTGTTAGATTTATTGACAGAGACAGGAATGCTAGATTGCAAGCCAGCTGACATATCTATTGAACAGCATCACAAATTGGGGATGTATCCAAACCAAGCTCCAACTGATAAAGAAAGGTATCAAAGATTAGTTGGGAGATTGATTTATCTATCCCACACGCGCCCCCACATAGCTTATGTTGTGAGTGTGGTAAGCCAATTCATGCATCAACCAAGTGAGACACACATGAATGGAGTTATACAGATATTGAGATACTTGAAGACTGCCCCTGGAAAAGGGTTGACGTTCTCCAAACATACACATATGGATCTAGAAGGATACACAGATGCTGATTGGGCAGGGTCCATCACAGGTAGACGTTCTACTTCTGGATACTTTACATTTTGTGGGTGGCAACTTAGTCACTTGGTGCGATTTTGTGATGCAGTGGAAACTCTGTACACCAGAGACTACCTCCGCAGACCTACGCCCAGGGATCTGCAAAGGCTTCTCCACCGTCGAACCGGTTGGAATAATTTGGAATCTCTTACAAGTCTTCACCACCTCCCAACAGCACCAAACCACATTTGTGCTTGCATAATCTATAAAAAAAAATTAAATGGAAATGCAAGAAAATTTATAAAATATTGGCAATGCAACATGTAAAAAAAAAACTAATGCAAATTAAATAAATTTTAAAAAAATGCAACATGTATTAAAAAAAAAACTAGAGACATATTAACAAAATATATAAATTGCAAGAAACATTTAAATAAAAATTAATATGACATAGAAATTAATAGAAGGAAAATGACAAATAATTTACCTCACTGCTAAGGTTTTCTCCGCTTCGATGGTTGTCAATCGCTTTTGCTAAGGCATTTCTCCATTTCCCCAACTCTTTATTAAGAACTTTCCACCTACTGGATAATGCCATTTATGTACGTGTAGAACCAATTGCCCTTTCACAAAATGCTTGATGAATTTTTTTCCACATATGAGAAAATTTAATCTCATTGCCCGTTACGGGACAATGACTAACTTGGACCCAAGCCTCACACAAGCTAACATCTTCCATCATGCTCCATGCCCCTCCATTTTCATTAGAAGAACCCATAATATGATAGAAAAAAATACAACTTCAAAGTGAAAAAATATTGAATAGAAAGTGAATAAATTTTGAGGAGAAAGTGAACAATAGTAGAAGGAGAAGAAAATATATGAGGATTTGGTTTTAAAAGTGAAGAGTATTGGTTGGTATTTATACACAAAAAATTCAGTATTTTTTGTGTATTTTTAAAAAAAAATTTGATTTTTTTAAAATTTTTTATTGCAGAAAAATTGGCTGCCGTTGGATTGAAGAAAAAAATAGAATCGGAGCGACCAGAGGCTGCCACGTGTAAAGTAGCCGTTGCCGGCTACTGTAGTGCTGCGTTTGAATTTTTTTTTAACGTTGGCGCGTTTCGAATGCAGGAGGGCTGACGCCAGCCTGGCGTCAGCCATGACGTCATCGCCCTCGGGCCCAAGCTCGAGCCGATTTCGCCTTCAGGCCTGCCCAGTCACGTGGACCCCACACCTCGCCAGGGCTGCTTCCAACTGCTGGACCTCCGTTTTTTGCCCAAACCCCCCCCCCAGCCCGAGTCCAGCTCCCACTACTGGACTTGCTCTAAGGGCAAATGGGTGGAGTTGCTCTAACAATGGGCCCAACTTTACGTTTTTGGGAGAAATTAACGTGTGACCCAATAATTTCAAGATTTTGTTTGGATACAAACTCACTCTACCATTCTCAATTATACATACTTCAAATTAATTAAAAGTACAACATGGATTAAGCCAGTTCGTCAAAATAGTATGTTCGCACTTTTGCATTGACTTCGATTTCCTTTTTCTATAGATTAGATTAATTTATAGTAGTTAACAATCTCTTTTTATAAAGAAATTAGTGTATGATACTGCAACATAGTTATATGATATAACCCGTCCACATGTTACACAATATGAGTGGATAACAGGTAAATGAGTTATCACGTGACTGTACTCCAATACTCCACTATAATTACCATTTTTTGTACTAAGGAGGTTTAGGGTCCTTTTAATTTTGATTCAATAACGATCCTAAAATTCCTTTTAATTTTTGAATTATATAAGTATTTTATTATCAAGTTACCTTTTTGGGTCAAAATAAATTTATTTGATAAAAGCAATCCAATAGTCCCCTTAGGCCCATTAATATAGAAGAGATAGCACCAAGAATTATATAGCCCCAGTAACCAACTTTATGGGCTGACTTTGGTGCTTTTCAACTAAGTTCGTTGGGCTAAAAGGGCTTATATGCTGAAATCAAGATGATGAGTCTGGATTGAACTGCTGAAGCGAATAATTACAATGTTTTGGACAGAAAATAACATCAAGGGGTGGTGGCGCAGTTGGCTAGCGCGTAGGTCTCATAGCTTCTGAGTTATCCTGAGGTCGAGAGTTCGAGCCTCTCTCACCCCAAATGTTTTTTAATTTTTTGCTAATTTCAAATCATCATACTTGTTTTTAACTAATATTAATGTCAAACAGATTTAAATCTGGAAGCATTGGAGAACTAATTGCAGAACCTGAAGCTAAAAGCACTACTAGAACAAGGGGCATAAAGTTAATGACAACACCCATAACTACCACAATCACATAATTTATGACCAACACCCTTTGATTACGGGTTGTCTATAACTAACATGAATATAAGCCACAGTCTATCAATGACTTATAAAGAATCCATTTTTGATGGATCGTTCATACCATAATACAGTGATCACAGTGGTCCTTAATTTATCTGTTAATTTTGCCTTTTCCTTCTCATTCATAATAATAATAACATTGGCCAAGGCGCAAGTGGTTGGTGCAAATACAATTTGGTTATTATATCTGTCCCACTCTCAGTCTCAACCAAATGATTATTCTCTTTGAGATGCCATGGCATGGAAGTCTAGTGGGCAATTTATTAGACTCATCTCAACCCCCAACTGATCAAACAAAACTTGGTGAGGCTATATCACGGGCTGTTTTGTTAAATAATTATAATTATAATTTGGTTGATGCGTTTTGTTGAAATGTCTCAAGTTTGGGATGAACAAGAAACAAAAAAGGGAAGAAAATAGTGATGTTAAATTAATTGTGTTTGTTGATGGACCTACAAGAAAATAAAAGACTAGAAACAATCAAACAGCTACGTAGGGTATCGGAAAAGGATTTCTGATTCATATTTAAACATGCAATATGCATGTATTTTTTAGCTTTTGGAAATCGCTTTTGATCCTACAGTTTTTCTGTCTTCCAGTTTGTCTGTAATGGAACTTGGCTTGGTTCAGGAACTCATCCAAAGAACAATACTGCAGTGCTTCGTTTGGTTGACAGGAAAAATAATTCTTAACACGTATAATATTGTTTGGTAATTATCTAGGTTCAAATTTTTATTTATTTATTTATTTTTAAATTCCTCAATATCAATTTTGTCTCAAATGTCGATAGTTGCATCCATTTTTGAATCTATAGAATGTTGACATCTGTTAGATGAAAATTGGTTAAGTAATTAATGCAGAAGGGATTTGTTTTGAGTTGGAATTTTAAATAAGCACGACAAACAAGTACTAGCTAGGCAGAGAGTAACGTGACAATGGCTACAAAATCATGCCCCTTATCAATGAACTTGGGGCATGGATGGTCCAGCTTTTTGGATACAATTTTAAACTGGATATAAGAATTCCATTCCAAATTAACAAATGAAGATGACACAATCAACTGCTACATTATTGTGCAATGCGGGTCAGGCTAGTTGAGTAAGGTTAGTGTGTCCGCCCTTTTACACTCAAGCTCGATTCTCTTCCTCGCACATTAGAGTAGTTAAAATATCACTTAAACAAAAAAATAACGACTACGTCATTGTATATAATATACCAAGTAGGTGCGCCTATACAGTGTATTAAATTCATTCATATTATAATATGTAGAAGCAATAATAAAACATTATGGTCATTTAAAATATATTTAAAAAAATGATTGTATATGCTCTATAATTTGGTGAATTCGATACACACCACACCACACCACATAGACATGTTAGGTGATGCAATAATCCTCAGCATAAAACACAAATGATCCATACAAACATGTTACAAAAATATATCTACTCACATTTCAATTATCTACTAAAAAAAAATTACAAATCTTAACCAGATACATGTGCCACTTGAGGATACTTAACTAACAAGTCGGGTTAATCTCTATTCATGATTAAATAGACAAGACATATTAAGATTGATTAATACTCGATAGTTCCTTAATAAACATAATTTGACGTGACCTGATTGCTACCCTTTGCTCTAAAACAATTTATGCTACCAATCTCAACGTGAGCAGCATCACTCACGTAGCATTCACAAAGCAAAGAAACTTGTAGGTGGTCAATGAAAGAATGGTATTGACATTGCATGGTTTAATTTGTGGTGGCAAAAAATTCCGTCTAAAATGATCCCAATCCAATATGTCCTTTTGTCCGTTTATCTTGCATGATTAGATGGTATTTAGGTGGATCCAAAATGTGATTGATACCAGGCAGTGCAGATTCGATTGTTGACATCTAATAAGTCGTATCGTAACTTGGGCGTTTTTCTGTGATGAGAAATGTTTTGTATTTGTATTGTACATCAAGAAAAAATCCTGCGAATTTTTTTCTATTCGTCTCTCAACTGTATCTTCTTGTTTCGATTGAAGGGTAGAGGAAAGCAAGATTCCAATTTTTGTCCATATGTGTAGCGTAAAGTGTTCTACAGTTGAAATTAGCGTCTGTTTAATAACAATTTCAATTTTAATTTAGAAAAATATTAGGGAGACTAATTTTAGATACCAACTTGTGTACTATCTCTCTAATAGAGCGTGTGATCCATTGTATTGGTGGGCTCCAACTCTATTAGAGAAATGATACACAAGTTAGTATCTAAAATTGGTCTACCTAGCATGATTCTTTTATTTTTTTGAAAAGATAGTGAGAATAAAATAATATATATGAGAAGAAGAATATCTACGTGAAATAGTACATAGAACGAAAACTAAAATATTTCTCTTTCTTGTTTATTGAGTTATTGTTCTTTTAACCCTCATTCCTCCATCTTCTTTTCATGCTTCCGTTATTCTCCCATCCTTTTTATATCATTTTCTATGTTCTTTTATATATCTCTTTCTTTAAAAATGACACATTGAACGGGAAAAACGAAAGTGTTATCAAGCGATCGAGTCCTTCATTATCGAATCAAATTTTACTTATTAAAGTGGTTTGTATCTTAAAATAGTTTTATTTATTACTGCAAATCTTTTGTATGTTTAGATCAAGGAATCAAGATAGAAGTGAACCTAGCTATATATGAGCAAGAAGTGATGTGGAGAGGTCACATGGTACATGAATTATGCATGATCAAATTCAAGCTGAGCATGGGGCTATGTCTTCATCATCCAAATCACCAAGATGGGAAATCAAAGTGCCCTCATTTAAAGACATCACATGCAGTGGGGCTTAAGCTTATCCATTCCAACATGCCATATTGCCATGGTTGGCATTTGGCCATGGCTGTGATTAATTTTGTGCGGTTCATTTCTTATGGCTCTCAGAGTGAGACACTTGAAACTTTTCTGGGGTTTTAGTCTACTTTTTATAAGGAAAGGGATTATAAGTATACAAACGAGACATTGCTTGCTGTCAAAAGCATCATTTAGTCGACATGAAAATGACCAAGTATTGATAAGTTTGTGTTGGGGTGATGGGGTGGGCTCCTTTAATGAAATGCCTTGCTTGCCTACTAATAATTAGAAGTAGGTAAAATGGAATTTTAATCAGAGTGGTGTTGGGTTTTTAATGGAACATGAAAAATAAGTTGGGTTTGGGTGGAAAGAATTCTCTTTAGATATTGTAAAATAAGACAAGTGATATGAGGCCTAGGTTGGGGCATGTCTAATCAAATTTCAGTTTTGAGCGGCTTGTGTTGGACTTTTGTCAGGATATAATCATATGCCCGTGTTTAAACTATAGTGGTTAAATTGAATTAAAAGTGAAAATATATAACTTTTTTTTCTTCCCTCCACATTAGTGTTACATACTCGGTAAAATAAATTTTCTTTCAATTTATGGTTTCACTTCGCTTTTTGGATTACAAATAAAGAGAACACAATATAGTGCCCTCCGTGCCTGAATGATAATTAACCGACCACCCTTGAGGTGTTCTCAAACCCTAACTTTTAACAGTCTCAAACCCTAACTTTTAACAGTCTCAAACCCTAACTTTTAACAGAAGCTACAGTTGAAAATATATCAAACCCCAAGTGTTAAATTAATCTTCAAGCAAGTAAGTTTTAGTCTTGAACTGATTAATTTGACGAGTAAAATTAATTATAATGGCTGGCATGCTGCTAGTGCTTTACAGATGGGTGGATATAAGCGATACCCAGAGAATCTTCCCCAGTGGAGGACGACATAAACATCAAATCAAATATCTTGTTAACACAATAATTAATTACCTTTCAAAACGACAACTACAAATATTCAAAATACCGCGTTTTGAGCATTTTCGATGATTTGTATGTTATTTTATCATGAAATCATGGCCCTCTTGACATATAACGTAACACTCACTGACCACACACACTAATCATCACTCTAAAATATATATAATGGAAACAAATTACAAATAATATTAATTTATTAATTGAGATATTCTTCAATAAGTATTTCAATTAAGAATTTATTACATATTTTTAATCTCGATTGATCGTTGGATTGCATTCATTAAATATGTTAGTAAATTTAATGTGCAACATATATGCAATACAAAGTTCGAGATTAGAAATATTTAACAAATTCATAACATAAAATACTTATTGAAAAATCTGCATATATGAACTTGGTTTTACAAATTTACAAGTAAATGCATGGTGGATGGTTGACTTTTTAATTTTTACTTTTATTTTTTGGTAGACTAAAGTAAAGACCATGGTAATTACCCTAGGTGGTCCACCATTTGGCTGATTATTTTGTCATTACCGCTACTATAGCCATAATTATAGCAAAATCGTTTTTTTCTGTGTTTTTTTTTTTTTTTTTTGTTTGTTTGTTTCAATGTAAACATAGCTGTGATGGGGTTCTGCCTACTACTTAAGTCAAATGGTTGATGTGAATTTGCTAATGTGGAAACATACCGACCTCACGTGATATGTTTTGACCGAAGCACAGCAGCCCATCCAGTCCAATCCAAAAAATCTTTTCAAAATGTCATTAATTTAAAAATATTGAAGTCAAACATTAGGATTGGTAATTAACCATAAACTTGTGTATGATTAACACCTTTATCAATGTTATTAATTATGACCCCTACAAGTCTACAAGATCTACACTCTGTTTTCGTTTTTAAATTTTTGTTTGGACATAAGTTTTTTTATTTTTTTTTATTTTATAGGAAACATGTTACTTCATTTAAGCAGAAAACAGTACATCGTCATCATCAAGGTAAGATACTTTTTGTATTTTGAATGCATTTATTATTTACTTAGCAAATATTATATAAACTAGTGCAAATGTGCATTTAAACTTCAAAGTTAAGGTAGTTTTTTTGTCCCTGAATTGAATTACACAATCAATTATCAATATTTTTCATATAGTTTGGTGGTATCTCTTTTAATATGAATTCATGAGTAATATTGTATGTGTCGCCCAACTTCATTTTTTTCATCATTTAAAATAAATAAATTCATATGGATATGAACTTAGTCAAATTGACTAGAACGAATGTGTTTCTCATTCTGAACTCGAGTTTGAATTCTCTAATATGAAAAAATAATTTAATAAAAACATGTCAAATTTAGACGTAATTTGAAGAAGAAATGACTCATGTAAGGAGTTAAATGTTTTCCATTAACAAATATGGAAAGAAAAAAAAACCCCACCAATTCTCTATGAATGGAGTAGGCACAATCCAAAAAAGTTGAGTATAAAATGATGAGTAATTTTCAGTGGGAGCAAAGCAACCCCACCGTGGCAGAGGGAAGGCCGCAGCCTTGGACAAGTTTACTACTAAAGCTAGAACTAGACAATCATGCAAAATGGATTTCAATTAATAATATTGAACACATTGTATAGATTTTGGTACGGACGCATTTTAGGCAAAGCATGGTGCTGCTTTCTCCTCTGGAATATTTACATGGGACGACAAGGGCCCCATTTCTGCCATGCCATGAGGATTGAGGATTGAGGATTGAGCAAGGTGGCCACTGCCCAGCTTATTATCGTCGTATTCTATACATTGTTTGTCTTTTTTTCCTCCTTTTTTATTGCATCAAAATTACTGAATCATGACATCAGTATATAAATAATGTTAAATTTAAATACAGTATAAAAAAAAGTACCCAAAAAAGTACTGAATCATTTTGTTTTCTTGTACAACCTATACGATGTTATATTGGCAAGTGATTGTTTAAATTAAAGGGATGAAGATTTTTTCATGTACACATTAACTAAGATGTCATGAGAGTTTAAAATATAAGATTTCTTGTCTATAAGTCAATACTCTTTATAACTAACTAGACCTCGTTGGCATATAAAAACAAAAATAAATATTGACGACTCGATGCAACTTTGAAGAGATATTGATATTTCTTCAACTTGATCAAGACACGAAGAGCATCCAATTCCCCTCAAGCTATCATAATCTAGATGTCAATGTCAAACCCATATAAATAAATATTTAAACGTAACGCTTCTTGTTTTTTTCTTTCTATTCAACATTTGATTATAAGCTAAAGAGCTCAAAGTGCTCTTCCTTTTTTGTTTTGAATTTCTTTCTTCCAATTCAACAACACAACTTTCTTGACCAAAGAGTTGTTGGCAAAAAGTAAAAATGATGCCACACAAATTCAATTCGTATAGGACAAAAAACCAAGAAACGAAAGAGAAACTCGTGATCATAGTTAGGAAAGGGGGTAACAATAGCTAAATAAAATTTTAACCTACTATATAACATGGTGATATAGTATAACAAATGTGGCATAGATATATCAAATTTGGTAAATAATTTTGACCGCAATTAGATAACTCAATTTCTTATACAACTGATAATCTTAAAACAGACGATTCTGACAATTAAAACTCACACACGTGACAATTAGAAAATTCTCATACACCACAATGTAAAAAAAATCACTATGCATGGTTCACAACCTGTGAATAATTCCAAGCAACCCTAATATAACCTAATCCGTCATGGATAGGATAGGGACGCCGACTCGCAGTTAATCCCTCAGTCCGTGACAAGGAAATAAAGCGCGTCCTGTGCTGTGTACGCTTACCTGACAACGCTTTCATTTACTGTTATTTGTTTTTTTTTTGGCCTAAGCGTTTTTTTTAACTCCCGTGGGTCATCAGTCTCTTCAATTCCGTGTTTTCGCTCCACCGCCACAACAAACAAACAAAACGCACAGCGCCAACGCCCGCTCACACTTGTGACTCGGGGCAATGATTCTCTGTGTTAAGCACACATCTCTCATATCCCACCTGTCCACCTCTGCCCGACACGTCATCTCTCCAGTCCCACCGACACAGAGTAACGCGGCGAAGCGGGCCCCACACCTCGCCTCCTGTTTTTTTCTTTTTACTTCCGAAATTGACTCCCTTGGATATTAATATTTTCCGAAATTTGCATGTGTCCGCAGTCAGCCCCTCCACATATTTAATAGAATAAAAAAAAAAGCCCATTAATTTATTTCAAGGGTTCAATCTCCTCTGGCAAGGTGCACAAGGGTACCCAATCCTGTGCCGCCATGTCATGGAACTGAAATGTGATTGGCTCATTAGAACCAAATTGGAGGAAGCGAAATTACCAATATCACCTTGAGGATGTGGTGGAATGTGGATTTTTCTTTAAAAGAGTGCAGAGAAGAGAAGAGTAGAGAAGAATTGCCCCATTTGTAGAGGAACTCCCTTTCCCTGATTCTCTGACCCAAATCATCCATATTCTCACACCCAAGGCCCCACAAAATGTATAATTACCTGTCAAAGGAAGCTCACCCAATTAATTAATTAGTTATTTATTTATTTCTTACTTTATTATTCTTCATTTTTATTTATTTATTTACTGCTATGATTACGATTCTTAGTTAAATCTATGTTAAAGCAGTATCTGTCCTTTTAGCTTTTGGATGCTTGTTAACCCTGCCATAAAACAAACAGAATGGGAAGTGAGAAGGAGTCGAACGGTACTTCAATAAAGAGAAAGAAAGGTAGGGCAAAGGTTGAAAATCTGCCTTCAACTATGCCATTTTTAACCCCACAAAAGCATTTCCCTGCATAAACACAAGACTTCAACAGGGTAATTAAGATGCACTTTTTTATTTAGGGCAAAGTTAAAGGAAACGGAGATTTTCTCACATACACTGTCAATGTGTCATGGAGGTTTGAATATGAGACCACTTATTTGTAAATTAAGATATTTTTTTTACTAGATTAGACCTCGTTGACGCTTTTGTTTATATTTAGTATGCATTATGGAAGTTTTAGTTCTGCAAAAAAATAAAATGAAATTTATTTTTAAAAAATATAAATGATAATTTACTTTAAACTAATCTAAATTATATAAGGGGTTTTGAACTCGGATGTAGAATGGAGAGTACATTCGCTCTAACTAACTTAACTAAATTCATATCTGTAAAATACAATGAAAGTTTGTTTCTGTACGTTGGTGTACAATATTAAATGAGTGGAGCTAGTGAGAACTGAAGCAAGTGCACAGGTTGGTATGAGTTATAAGATTGTTTAGAGGCATTAGATAAATATTTGAGGGGGACTAAGTGTCCGGCAAATCAGCGGCAAGTCAAAGTTTATTTTGTAGATCCATAAAACAATCTTATTAAATTAAGGGTCACAGACTGCTCAGATCTACCTTTGCACATAGCCCAGATGGACACGAGCCACAGAGGAGGTCAGCTAGTAAATTCCTCCCTTTGCTTTCTATAAAGAGAAATTCAATTCTTTGGATTTGGAAGATTGAGTGGGGACTCTTCCCAAAAAGCCCATCCATTCCATAGTCTTAAAACATTTTCAGGGTAAGGTTTTTTTGGTATTAAAAAAAAACATTTCTTTAATTTGAAAATTAGCTGTGTTTTCTCACAAGAATTTTTAAAAGTGAAATCATATCTGTTTAATGTCTAAAAGTTGATTCAACAATTAAAGATCACACACAACAATTTAAATTTACTCACCGAAATCATAAATCATCTACTTTATAACGGTCATCTGAAAAAAAACTTATTTGTCACTCGCTCATAAAATTTCGATATTAATATTATATGTATGTAAAAAAGGAAGATAACCCTTTAAATTTGTCCCAAACTTTTCGAATACCAAACATCTCTCAAGTCCAAAGAGAAAGACTAGTGATGCCAAATTGTAGAGCGAAAATAGGGGGAAGGAGAGGTCTCTTTCGTGGAAGACCATGTTGCCACACTTTCTCTTTCCACCAGAATTTAATGTGGAATTGTGGGAATTGGGGTTTTATTTGTGACATAAAATAATAAAGTGAGAATTTACAGCGGCGGTGCACTTCTGCATGGTAAGAAGACATAGCGTGTTCGCTATGTATATGATATCATACAACCCAGCATTTATTATGAACGATTATATAAAATAAATTAATATTTATACTTTCTCTCTACAGTTGTGTATATTTCTTTTTCATATTACATATCATACATAGTATTCAATTTTCACGAGCTCTGTCGTGATTGGATCGGTACAAAATCTCCACACTCTCTCAACTCTCTCTCTCTCTCTCTCTCTCTCTAAGCTAAAGCATTGAGCAAAGTGGGAGGAAGAGACCCAAGTGAGATGTAATCGGAGTCTCACTGTAGAACAAGCGTTTGTGGCATAAGCAGACCAAGACAAGCAAGTCTAGCTATGGATTCATACTGATGTCCAAGAATTTCTTGGCTTTTCTTACTGTTTATTCCCTTTATCCATCACCTCTCCTCTGCTCTTCCCCTGATTAAAAAGGTACTGTTTTGCTTCTGACTTTTGCTACATTTGGCTCTGTTGCAGTTTAAATAACCACTATTTTTGGTTAAGTTGTGGATTGATCTCAAATGGGTTTTGCTCAACTTGTTTTTCTGGGTCTTGAGAAGTGAATTTTGAATAGAAATGAGCTTGCCCTTTTGTTACCAGTTCATTTGGGAACTGAAAGTGATCCAAAATTTTAAGTTTTTTGGTAAGGGAACTGATCCAAATCTTTAGTTATACCGAAATGCATATGCTTTACTGCCCCTTTATTTCTGTAAATCTTAATTGCACTTTGTCTTCCTTTCTGGGTTTATTCTTTTCAATTGATTCTTAGTAAAACATCTCCCTTTACTTTTTTAATTGATTGAATGTTGATGGGGTCTCTTGGTGCTGGGTTAATGGATCTAGTTAGGAAATGATCATGCTCAAGGATACCATTTTATCTTTTCCTCTACTTAAGCTTGTTGGGTAGAAATCAATCCTGGGTTTTATCGAATCTTTATGTTCAGCTCTTTTGAATGAAGTTTCGGCCTCACCAGAAAAAAGAAAGCTTTTTTTTTTATTTAAAATTTATAAATTTTTAATGAAGGATTATTCTCGTTTTGAAATTTTCGTAGGATTTAAGTAAGAACATCTTTGGGTTTCTGTCCTTTTCACGTTTCAGCTTGTTTCTCTTTTGTTTGAGCTTTTCCTGGATTTCTTTTGCTTGTATACAGATTATTTTTATTTATTTTTATTAATTGAACAGATTCTTGCTCCCTGGTCTCCGTCAATTGAAATTAAGAATGTCCAGACCTCTGCATCGAGGTTCATCTGGGGCAGCGGGGGAACGGATCTCCGGGAGTAGCAATGATTTTTGGGACTCCCAAATGAAAGATAAAACAGATAAAGAAGATTTGGAAAGAAGAGCTTCTTCTGATAACAACAGTATTGCATTTAGGTTTCCTATTCGAGTACTTTTCCCAGACAGTTCTCCTTCCAAACATGGAAATACTGGAAACGGCCTTGCATCTGATCCTTTAATAGCCAGTACTCCTAGAAGTCGGCACAAGTTAGCGCTGCTACTGTTGAAGTTAAGTTTAATATTGATTGTTATTCTTGCTCTTACTGGATCCTTTTGGTGGACAATCTCCATCTCAACGACTTCAAGAGGTCGCGTATACCATGGTTATCGGCGACTCCAACAGCAACTTGTTTCCGATCTGTGGCATATTGGAGAGCTTTCTCTTGGTTCTTCAAGGTTGAGAGACTTGGACTTCTGTCCTCAGGAGTTTGAAAATCATGTTCCCTGCTTCAATGTTTCGGAGAATCTTGCCTTAGGTCTTTCTGATGGCAATGAATATGACCGGCATTGTGAGTATGGAATGAGGCAAAATTGTTTAGTTCTTCCACCTGTGAAGTACAAAATTCCTCTTAGGTGGCCTACTGGTAGAGATGTCATCTGGGTGGCAAATGTGAAAATAACTGCGCAGGAGGTACTTTCTTCTGGAAGCTTGACCAAGAGGTGAGCTACATTTCTCTTATTAGCCAACTGTGTTATAATTCTATTAACCTGTCCTGATCTTGCTTTAAATTTGGATTTCCATTTACATACAGGATGATGATGTTGGAAGAAGAGCAAATTTCATTCCGTTCAGCCTCATTGATGTTTGATGGTGTTGAAGACTACTCTCATCAAATTGCAGAAATGATAGGGCTGAGAAATGAATCTAACTTTATACAAGCTGGGGTAAGTGGATTGGAATTGTTGGAACCGACCCCAAATGTTAATGGCAACATTCTTAACTCGTTTCTTTTTCTTGGTTGTCTTCCCTCTTGTGTAGTTTATTGCACTTATAACAGGTCTCTTTAGAATTTTAGCCAAGTGGTTGGAAACTTTTTTTTAGAGCATTTAATTATGTTGAACAAGCAGGGGTCCTAGCCTAACCCCCAGTCCAAATGAAAGGTTTTTCAGTTTAAGATAATGAATCAACACACTCTTTTATTGGGTAGTTATAGTTACATGTTGATAAATATGTCAAATATCACCTTTGGCATGAAAACTGCAGCTCAGGTAATAAGCTGTCTCACCTGTTTCAAGGCATTTATGTTTTACATCGCTAACTCCAAAAGAGAGTGAAAGTGCTTTAAAACTCCGTAGGGTACTCTACCAAGTGTCTCTGGTGACTTTGGTGCCATTATATGTGTACATGTGCATACATACATGCTTACATACCACATAAATACAGATATACAGATATATGTCATATCCGTTGGTTTCTCTTGCATGATTGATCATTTACAGAAAGTCTTATATGATTCTGATTATTACGAAGACGATATAGCATAATATGGTTATATTATGTTCACTTGTAGTATATTTTCTCCTTGATGTACTGCAACATGAATTTGTGCCATATGAACTGTATTATATAAACACTTTTGATGAATGAAAGTGTCAACGTTAATTTTACAGGTGAGAACCATCTTGGATATAGGGTGTGGTTATGGTAGTTTTGGAGCGCATCTCTTTTCCAGTCAGATCCTAACTATGTGCATTGCAAACTATGAGGCTTCAGGAAGCCAAGTTCAGCTAACGCTTGAAAGGGGTCTTCCTGCGATGATTGGTTCTTTTACTTCGAAACAGTTGCCATATCCATCTCTCTCTTTTGATATGTTGCATTGTGCACGGTGTGGCATTGATTGGGACCAACGAGGTAATCAGTCAGAAGTTAATTATCACAAAGTGGTTCTTCTTTCTAGACTTCCATATATGCATATGTAATTGTATATCTGCAAATACTCTGCGTTATGTTGTGTTTGTTGTAAACTTATCCTGAAACCTATGTACATTTGAGAACTGAAAGAAAACTATGTATCACAAATGTATAAAACCAACAAATATCAATTTCTCTATTTTAAAGAATTTCCAGAAATATTAGTAGATCTTCATTCTTTAGAAGAATATTTAGAGTAACAGTTTATGGGTTACAAAATTTTCCTGGGTGTGGTTGTATATTTTGTGAAGTATTATCTGACCATTAATAGGGTAATTGGAAAAAAGAAAGTTTGAATAAGAGAAAAAAGTTGATGTGATGCACAAACCTTAGTTTGCAGAATCTTAGAATCTGGACTGTGAATTTGAGCACCTTGGTTTTGCTTTTGTGAATTTCTGGATTTGGATGGGTCCATGTTTAGTGTATGTTAATCATCTGTATAAAATGTTATGTCGTACAGATGGGATCCTCTTGATTGAAGTTGATAGAGTTTTGAAGCCCGGTGGATACTTTGTCTGGACATCACCAATTACAAATGCTGAGACCTTTCGTCGTAACAAAGTGAATCAGAAAAGGTGGAACCTTGTGCATGATTTTGCTGAAAATCTCTGCTGGGAGATGTTATCACAACAAGATGAAACAGTTGTATGGAAAAAGACCAGTAAAAGGAATTGTTATAGTTCGCGGTAAGGAAACTTACACGGTTTTTCTTCTCAACTTGGGATCATATGTGTTTGGTCTTTAGTGCACAAAAATAAGAGCTGATACTGATTTGTATTACAATCTGCTTATTCTTTAGGAAGCCTGGTTCAGGTCCCTCTATATGCAGCAAAGGCCATGATGTTGAATCTCCATATTATCGACCACTCCAAGCCTGTATTGGGGGAACACAAAGCCGCCGATGGATTCCTATTGAAGAGAGGACAACCTGGCCTTCAAGGGCTAATCCAAACAAGAGTGAACTTGCAATATATGGTACTTCTTGTGTTCTTGATACAGCTTAGAGTGGAAAAAATAAATGCATTATTTGCTTAGCCCCTGACTTATCCATGTATCTCTTACTTTATTTTTGGTGAAAATCATATGCTTTATGTATGTGTTATAATTTTCATTCAGGATTGCACCCAGAAGAACTCTCTGAGGATGCCGAGACCTGGAAAATGGCAGTCCGTAATTATTGGTCTCTTCTATCACCATTGATATTCTCAGATCATCCAAAGAGACCCGGCGATGAGGATCCTTCACCACCCTATAACATGCTTAGAAACGTACTTGACATGAATGCTCATTTTGGTGGTTTTAATTCTGCATTATTGGAAGCTGGAAAATCCGTGTGGGTCATGAATGTGGTCCCATCAAATGGACCTAATTATTTGCCCTTGATCCTTGACAGGGGATTTGTCGGTGTTCTGCATGATTGGTAAAACTACTTTTGTCTTTGCATCCTCCTTTCCTTACATCATGTTGTCTTACAGTTACCGTTTATGTACTAACATCTTGTTTGACTTGGAATCTCAAACTTAACCAAATTTCATCTGCAAAAAGTACCATATCAACTTAATTTGTTTTGCTTGCTATCCCAAGTCTTGTTGCTATTGGATTTTTGTATTTTTTAACTTAAACATTCATGAAGGAGAGAGAGTAGATTCGTACCCTAACTAGGGATTTTTTTGGCCTTCATGTTTAGTAGTCAGCTGATGCTCCTTCCCTTGGTTGATCAGTGGGGTAAACCAAACAGGAATTTTGTATTATAAAAATGACCTCAAGCTTTTTAAATTAGGCTGACTTTACGGATCTGATGGTTGAATTCTTGATGGGGGAATTCTTACTTCATTTTACTTGGTTAGCTGCCAAATTAGAAAACTCTGGTTAAAATTTCATTGGGCAGGACGGTATTAGAACAGCCTTGCCATTTGGATTAATTCATCATTAGAACAATTTTGTAACTTGGGTAAATAACTTGAAGAAATAACTAGCAATGCATGCTAAGGGATGTCATCATACATTTGGTTTGTGAAAGGATACTTGTAACTATTGAATTTATAGTTTGTTTTAATACTACTTTTTCTCCTTTTCAGGTGTGAACCCTTTCCAACATACCCAAGAACCTATGATCTGGTGCATGCAGCAGGACTTCTTTCCCTTGAAGTTGATCATCAGCGCAGATGTACCATTCTGGATCTATTCACTGAGATTGATCGATTGCTTCGTCCAGAGGTACCCGTACTAAACGGTCCTATTTTATCTATGGTTATTTTGCAAGGGTCCTTTTTGTTCCAATTCTATTCAATGGCTTTGAATGTTCAGAAGAACTAGTCAGACATGCACTAATTAATTTCTGGA
The DNA here is from genome assembly GCF_902201215.1 of Prunus dulcis. Taxonomy (NCBI): domain Eukaryota; kingdom Viridiplantae; phylum Streptophyta; class Magnoliopsida; order Rosales; family Rosaceae; genus Prunus; species Prunus dulcis. The sequence continues at coordinate 38,993,880 of NC_047650.1, read as the reverse complement.
TGTTGATTATCATGCAAGATTACAGAGCATATTATAAATTTCAATTTAAAAATCAATTTACTATCGGAGCATTCTGTTGTGCCCAGAATATGTTATTTGTTGCATTGAATGGCTTTTTGCACGCAAGATTGAATTGGTTGCCATGCAAGTTTGTATGTCACAGTTATATTATTGGTATTTTTACCATTTAAAGAATATGTAAGTTTTCAAAAAATTTAAGTTTGTAGCAAGGACCATGTGGGTGGTCTTTTGTACATCCATAAAAATCATGTGTCCACTGCATATATGGTACTGTGTAACTTTTCCACTTTTAATGACTCAAGGAAGAAAAATAAAACTCTCATTTGGTTTTGGCTATGTTTTGGTGATACTAATACTGGCTGTTGGTTTTGTCTGTGTTTTAGTTAAGTGCGGTTTCTTTTCCACGCTGGCTATTTGCCCTTAGAACGAGGAGCTGATAAGTAAATTGTACTCATAGAGGAAATGCTTTTTAAGCCTTATATAGACACCAGTTCTTATAGATGGATAGATGTCTAGTAAGATGTCAGGATGCAACTGGTCAGAAACATGGACAAGCATATGATAATCATATTTTCCTTTAGTGTTGGATGAAGCCTTTAACCACTATGCATCCACAAGTTATGTAAGAGGCTAATTGATTAACTTCAATGCCACCAAAACACAAAAGAAACTTACAGTTGCTATGAAGGATTGCTTCTTCTTTGTTTCATTATGTTAGTTATGATTCTGATGTTGATGGTTATTGCAGGGTTGGGTGATAATCCATGACAAAGCTGCTCTTGTCGAATCAGCAAGAGCTCTGACAACAGGGCTGAAGTGGGATGCGCGTGTGGTAGAAATCGAAAGCAACAGCGATGAGAAACTACTCATATGCCAAAAGCCTTTCTTCAAGAAACAAGCAAACTAATAAGGAGTTTCCAAAGGGAGCCTGAGATATGGTGGTATATCACTTCATTCATATTCATTTACTTATTTTAATCAATCATCATAAAGCTCTGCCGTTGAAAGGAGGGAATCAAAAATTTTGGACAGAAGAAACCAAAGAAAACATGGGAGAAAAGAAATCAAAATTCGGTCTTGTAAAAGCGACACAACTCCTGTGGAGCCGTAAGGCTGCCATAGGACATAGGTCATGTAATTATTATGGTATTGAGGTCCGGAGCAAGTGAGAGAGAAGTGTAGGATTAGATTTTTAATCTTCCATGTAATTTCTCATTGTAACTATACAACCACATGATTAAGATTGTGAAGATCATTACAGAATAAACAAATGCAGTCAGTTTCTTATAGTGTAAAAACATGCTTGGCAATGCATTTATGTCAAGCACCATCAAAAGTTGATTATATTTTACATTTGCAATATTACATGATCCATTTCAAATGTGAAGCTTGTAATTTGGCCTTTTCTTGGGAAACAAAGTTCGCAAGCATGCTTTAGATTTGTCCATGTGAAGCAGCAAATGGCATTAGCTCTCTGAGCACAGAGGGTTTTTTTTTTCTCTTCTGGGCTTGTTCGAGACACCCATGAGTCACTCTTGGGCCAATTGGTTCACTAGCTCTCTCATAAAATTTCTCATAAAGTGTTAGTATTTAAATGTTACAAAAGAAAATTATGATTTCTTTTAGAAACACTAAAGATTGGATAAAGAGGCAAGGGGCAAGGCTAAAATTTATTTCCCTCCATATTTTTCTTTTCAAAAATCTAGTTCTTAATTGGGTTAAATTATAGGTAAACCTAAAAATTGGAAATAGAGTTTGAGAAATTGTTGTAGTATCAGGTCATTTTGCTGAAATTTAAATTTCACTTCAGTTTGGGCGGAGCACTGCAAATTCCATGGCTTGGTGGCGCCTCCTCGTTTCCAAAACCCCCACCGCCACACCCCCACCTCTTCTCCCAAACCCAAACCCTAACCCTAATCGCCTGCAGCTCTCCCTCCTCCTCCTCCAAACCTCTCCATTCTCCACCTCCTTCCTCATCACCAAAACCCCCAAAAAATTTAAAAAAAAGCGCAAGAAAGACGAAAGCCCTCGAACGAAGCTCGTCCAGACCCAACCCAACCTCATCCCCCACTTCGAGCACATCGTCGAGCGCGATGCCCACTTCCGGTTCCTCACAAAATCCAGAGACTTCCTCTCCAAGCAGCCCCACCGCGTCCTCCGCCTCGACGACGCCGGCAAGCTCCACCGAGAACTCGGCTTCCCTCGCGGCCGGAAAATCGCCCGATCCCTCCAGCGCCACCCCCTCCTGTTCCAAACCTACCGCCATGTCGACAACAAAATGTGGATCGGCTTCACCGAGTTCATGGAAGATTTGCTCGAACAGGAACGAGTCATTGTCGACTCAATGGAATCCGACCGAGTTAACAAGGTTCGTAAATTGCTTATGATGTCCGCGAACAAGCGTATCCCTTTGAGTAAAATCTACCATTGCAGGTCCTTATTTGGAATCCCAGAAGATTTTCGGGACCGGGTTTCGAAGTACCCTAATTATTTTCGAACTGTGATTGAGGAAGGTGGGAAGAGAATGCTTGAATTGGTGAATTGGGATCCGTTGTTGGCGATGAGCACTTTGGAGAGGGAGTTTATTGTTGACGAGGAGAAAGTGAAGAGGGCTTTCAGGTTTCCAGTGAAGCATGGGAAGGATTTGGGTTTGGAAAAAGAGGATGAGAGGAAATTGAACTTATTGAACTCGCTTCCTCTGGTTTCGCCGTATTCGGATGGGTCAAGATTGGACCTTTGGACTCTGGAAGCGGAGAAGTACAGAGTGGGAGTGTTGCATGAGTTTTTGAGCTTGACATTGGAGAAGAGGGCTTCTATACACCATGTTGTGGAGTTCAAGGAGGAGTTTAGTTTGACCAAGCATACTTATCAGATGCTTTTTAAGCAGCCCAGAACGTTTTATCTCGCGGGGACAGAGATGAATTGGGTTGTTTTCTTGAAAGATGCTTATGACCAAAATGGGGTTTTGATTGAGAAGGATCCGCAGGTGGTTTTCAATGAGAAGCTGTATAAGTATGCTGAAATGAAGGAAATGGAACAGGGTTGTGTTGATCAATGGAAATGACAAGAGGGTTTGGACAATTTGAGGGAGTTCTTTGCTTGTGCTTCAAGGAATGTTGTGTTATAGCTTGAGGAAGCTTGGACCTAGAAGGAATTTGGGTGCATCAGAGGTATCTTGGTTGGTCCTTGACATAACTGTATCTTGTGTTGCAAGGTTTTTCGAGTCATAAGAAATCATAACATGTGATGTATATAAAGCTTGGTGGCACCTTGTGGAAATTTGGATTATTTATCAACGATTTACTTGGTAATTTTGTGGATGAAGGTGTGCAAAAATAAACCTCCGGGCTTTGAGTTGCAGCAGGAGTTTTCATGTCTTGTTGGTCAACTGGTGCCAGGGTGATGGTGATCATTTAAGAAAATGAACTGGGAATTTTGTGAACAGGGGCATTCTGATTCTACTACAAAGCAAGGATTTACTTGGAGAGCAAATTTTGTTTCTGTATTCTTTTGTAACTAGATTTCAGGTACTTAATGATTGGTGAAAATGAGCTCCAAAGTTCTGTTCTGATCCTTTGAGCGTGAACCTTGTAGAGTATCCTTATGATCGTATGAGGAAAAAAAAAAAAAAAAAAGAGGGAGAAAGATACGAAGTTTGGTAAAGTTAGTTGTTAAGCACTTGTCCTGTAAAATAAGAAATTAACTTTAATATTTTGTTTGTTACTTTGTATACAGAAACCAGTGCGTTCTTAGAAAATCTTTATGGGGCCAGCTTGGCACGATGAATCTTCTAGTATGCCTTTTTCTTTAGTGACATCCTATGCTATAAACACCAAGAGGTAGCAATGAATCATAATTTTAGTTCACAGCTCTCTCTCTCTCTCTCTCTCTCTCTCTCTGTGGACCACTCAGGCCATAAAGATTTGAAACAGGAGAAGATAAAGCTTGAAGATTTTGGTTTTGTTTGCAAGCATTATGATGTTTACCCGCATATGTCTTTCCACGTCAAGTTTTGGTCACAAGATTTCTCTTTAGGGCGTAATATAATATGGCTGGCCTAAATGGTCATCTTCCATGTCGAAGTATCCCAAGCCGTGCTCTGTTTTTCTGTTTCTTTTTTCCATATTAATTTGGAATCATACAGTAGACACAAACCTCCAGCTAACCTTCGCCCTTGCCGCCTAGAAATTGAACTACTTGAATTGCTCTCACAATGTGAAATAACAGTCGGGAATTTCGCGACTTGCTTGCATCATTATAAGGGAAAACCCCTTTTTGGGGCGAATGGCCGATACCTGGTATCACAGTACATAACACAATATCGATGAACAATTTACTAAATCATCATTTTCCAAATTCGTTTAGCTGCTTTGGATGTGCATCTTGTAGTAGGTTTAGGTTGCAACATCAACATGGGTTTCTTGTCTTATGTTCTCTAATGATTTCCTTTTTCTTTTGCCTTGTAATGAATAGTAAGAGCCAATTTGGTTTCAACTAAATAGAAATTAGCAAATATAGCAAAAATGCAGCCTGCATATATATAATAACCGATGGAAAACTGACATGAAAACTACCAGGTCTTTGTAGCCCTACAGACTTTGAAGAGACTCTGAAAACAACAGAGAAGGGAGAGACACCCCCTACAAATTTTGTGTCAAAATTTTGGGAAGGCCCGCTAACATGGAAAAAGCATCTAATGGGATGAAGAGGGGAGTGCAGCTATGGATATGCTCTTGGACTTGCGTATGTTTTTCTGTACATCACTTGCACCGCTCTTGTGCCCATGGATGGGAAGTGATGAAGTTTTTCTTGGTGATATGTTATTAGGCTTTTTTAACGAGGCACGTTTTTGGTTAAGCCTCTTGCCATCTTTTCTACGAGGGCTCCATCCTTTGTTCCCTAATGCAGCTTTGGCTACACTGTTTGTGAGTACCTCTCTTGCTCTTTGTGGTTTGATGGACTGCTTGTTCAGGTACATTAGCTTCGGGAGGAAACTGCAAACTGCCTTGCGCAGCTGCTCATCACTGATGTTGTTCTGGATTGGATTCCCTAACAGATTCAGAGCCTGCAGTGAGTTGTAGTTAGCCACCATCTGTCCCATTGCCTTTGTTGTTGTTATCTTGTTGAAGCTCAGGTCCAGAACTGTTAACTTCAGTAGCCTATGTAGACCCTCGACATCACTGATCTTGTTCCCAGTGAGATAGAGCTCCTTGATTAGAGTGCAGCTTGATAACCCTGGCACCATTAAGATCCACAGTGAATCAGTGACCATTTGGAATAGTACATTTTACTTGGGAAAGCTTGTTTTCTAAGATCAATTAGATGGTTGAAAAGTTAGAATGATAAAAGCTTACCACGTCCAACTCTAGAAATGCGGTTGTAACTGACATCAAGTACACGCAATCGAGTTAAGTCTCTTAGTCCTTCAATGGTGCTGATTTTGTTCTTCGACAAGTTGAGCGTGTGAAGGCTCTTCGGCAGCGATCCTGGAGTGATGTGGGCTGCAAATTGAGAACAATTGCCAAGACGCTTAGTACCGTTAACCAATATGCAAGTATTAACTTCTATGGTTTATTTGTTTTCTGCTATAGCAACATACCTAGGAAGTTGTTTGACAAGTTGATAGATCGAAGACTGCCTAAGCATGAAATGTTGGGGATAGCTTTCAATCCCATACCAGATATGTGAGCCACAGTTGTAGAAGAATTTAGAGTCTGGATCACAGTATTAGCATGTAAAGTATCCTCGTCAAGACCTCGACTAAAGTAAGTTGCGCTTTTTGATCTAGTAGTCTCAGGACTCACCGGAGATTGAGGAGTCTCAGGAGTGGGCGGGGTCGGTGGGGTGATGAGTCCCTCGTAGTCATATTCATTATTTTCCGAGGGTTGCATTTTGAGATCTTTCACCCACTCTTGCACTCTTGTAGATGAGGATGTATCTGCTGAGAAAGCAACCCATTGGTTCTGAGGCCATAAAGCAGAGCCTCCAACGTTAAAACCATCCCAGCTCTTGTTGTCATCTGCAATATTCTTCCCCTTGTTCAATGATTCTCCAGTACAAGACAGAGGTGATTCCATCTTGACAAACTGCATAGCCCGGTTTGGTTCGAGTGTATCCGAAGAGTACCCTCCTTGCTTGTTCAAAGAAATGGGGCTAGGCGTTTTTTGTTTTGCAGTCCTTGTTTTGTGCAGGTTCCTGTGGCTCCAAAGGAACAACTTCCACCACAACTTTCTACTTCTAGAAGGAAGAACTTGGCTTGAAGAATGCTTCTTCAGCATCACTTTATCAGCAGTGAAGTGGGTTAACACAGAACCGGGGCTGCCAGGATCAACATACTTCGTCACACTGTCTGCCAATTCATGTAATTCTTCAAAATACTGACTCTTCGAAGCAGGCAACTTAGATGACATCTTCTTAACCACATCCGTATGATGAGTTTCCAAATTAGAGCATGACCTGGTAAGCTTTGGTGATGCCCAAAACTCTGCCTTCCCTATGCCCGGATCACTAAGATGCCCACTTTGAATCCTATCAACACCCCTATCACCTGAATCAGATTCAGATAAATCCATCTTCCCTGATGGAGTCACTTCACCTGAATTGGCTTCAGGGGTTTGCAGATGAGAGCAATCATTACAACAGTTTTCCCTCTCTAAGGGGTTCCCTTCATGCTCATCTTCCCCTTCATAGAATGCTGCTTCAACAAACCCAATAGGACTGTAAGGGCTCCTTGCCTTGCCACTAGGGGTAGTGTACTTCTTCTCAACACCATAAGGTATCAAGACTCCTAAAGTTGCTGGCTTCAAGGTCCCATCAATCTCCAAATGTTTCACTGGCTGTTGTTGAAGCCTGACTTGCAGGGTTCTAATTGCCTTGTCCACTTCAACAGGTCTTGCAGATTCATAATCTCTCTAAAATTAAACAGAAAAAGCAAAAAGAGGACGGAAAATTGAGCGGATCACAATTCACAAAGTTCAACAAAAACCCAAATACATATATCACATTACAATAAAGAAACCAACTATATTGAGAGAGAGTCTCACCTGAACCTTCTTCTTCCGCCTAACTATCACAGAGAAGCAACTGAATTTTGTCATTTTTGATACAATAAACTCTGAATCCTAAAAAATGCACCGAAACCCAAAAACGCTTGTATTTCAATCTGGTTTTGCCTGCTGTTTTCTTCAAAACTGAGCTCACATTCAAATTCCAAAAGTCTGGTTGTTGAGGCTTTACACTGATGTTAGTTGGACCAAGTGTTTAACCATAATCAACAGGAAGGCACCAAATCAGTGACTGAGGCCACCCGAAACAGGGTTGATGACCAGAAAACTGAGGGCCAACACCTGCTCCGGCTCGAGAAAACTTGTCTGAATCGTCGGCCAGAGTTTTATATGCTGCAGCTCCTCTCTGGAAGCTTTGGGAAAATTTGTTTGTTCAAAAACCTTCTCTGTTCACAAAACAACAATAAATAATTTAGAAATACTTCCAAATCATTTTAAAAACCAACATAGCTTTCTTTGAATCAAACGGATGAACCCAATTCAGAGACAAATCCCGTATCCCCAGAAAACCACCAAGACACGAACTTTATCGCAGAAAACAACCACCGCCATACCAATTAGCATACAAAAACTTTTAGAAGCAACACGTCAAGATTGATACGTACTATGTACGGCCATCATTTTGTGGCAAAAAAGATTGGCAAAAAGAAAGACAAAATCTTTACATATGTTACAGAGTTTTTTTACCTGCCAGAATTGCTTTAATTTCCCAAAGCAACCAGTTTCGAGCCTCTATCTAACTTCACAATGTGAAAGAGAGAGGGAGGGTGGCGGAGGTGATGGACGAGCGCATTTACTCTCCACACTCCCCACTGGACGAAAGTTTTCTGACTCTCGTCCTCTCTCCTGGTGCCTTACAGGCGTTGAAGCTTCTTTTTGAATGAGAAGAAAGAAAGGTCTTGGGCTCCTTCCAACCTGAAAAAACGGCTTGAAACTCTCGTTTGAGCGGTGGTTGTGGTTGTGGACTAATTAAGCCACAGCCTAGAAAACACTAGAAATAGGCAAGAGGAGATGGAGAGATTTAGAAGATATAGAAGAGCCGCACAAGAAAAGGACAGGCGCGCATGTTACACGGTTTCTGTAACATGTAACTCTGAAAATATAATATCCAGACCAGAATAACCTGCCATAATAAAACCAATATACTATAGAATTAAATAAATATATTTTTCACCTTACCTTCTATATCATCACCTTACTTATTGCCACAATAATGTGGTAGAATATCTTCTTAAATTTTCACCATTTAATACGATTCTTTTTTCATCGGGACCGCCTTATAATGTTATCAATCCACATATGTTATAACTTATAATACGTGAATACTAAAACATATTATACCCTAAAATACAATCACGTTGCACATCCTTATTATAACATGGTGGTGATTGATAACACCTACATAAAAATCGACATAGACTTCCCTTCCCTACCACATTATTAAATGAGTAACCTAACATGCACTGCGGAATATGAATCATAAATAAAAATATATAAAACGCGGTATGTTCTAATTGGACGTTGTGTCTTCATTGAAGGTTTTTTTTTTCTCTCTCTTCATTAGGGACATTATTGCATGTACAAAATTATAATTGTATTATAATAGTATAGGATACTACTTTGAAGTGCTAATAACACTTCCCAAATTTTTAAAACAATTTACACAATTATAAGGTCTAAAACTGAATTTGGATTTAAACAAAATATGTGGTAACTTAAAATCTAACTTTACATAAGTATTTGACTCGAACACATACTTCACTCACTAGTATGTAACCAAATTTGTATGGACAGTATTGATCTGGTGGTTCAATTCAATTAATTTTGTAACTAATTTGGTAGGGACAGATGATTAATCTTGAGCTGTTTAGTATTTGGACGCAATTGTTGGGGTCCAGGAATTAGTTAGATGAGGGTCTTCGTATATGATTAGGACACCCAATTTTGTTTGCTGGTTGTAGTTTAATGCATTATAGGCATGTCCCATGTTGCCAATCAACTCACCTACTTTCACATCACACATACAATAATAACAATAATCTAATAATAAGGCCAAAATGCGGGTTCGTACGCACCACCGTGCAAGTCCGTTGATTCCTTTTGTGTGAACATTATTCACCGCCTTCGGTCATCCTTTACGTGTTCCACCATCATTGTCCTTCTTATTTGATCCACTCGAAATTAGATTTTGCTAATATCAGTCGTTCAGGCGGCGGAAGAGAAACTAAGAGTCATACATTCAGAGCTAAAGAACTTTCTCAGTGATGAAGCTCCAGCGCGTGCACCCTGCAAATTAAATCATGGGCCTGCCTTTTCTCTGTGGTGGCAGACAGAAGATTTGCAAAGTTTCTTTCCCATTTTAGAAGATGTCTGAAAAAAAACAAGTAAATTTCATTTTCTATATCTTACCTACAAACTAACTGCCTGCATTAATTCTATGATTCTGAGTTTAATTTAATTTTTTATGCTTAGTGACACCCACCCACCCTGAGAAGCAACTGTCTCTCTTAATAACCCTCAATTAATTTCATTATTATTTGTCTAGCTACCTTCATTTCGGAGTTTATAATATTTATCAATTGGGTTAAGATCTTATGATCGTGTGAGCTTATTGAAACTGAGTTTTCATGACCATGACAGGCACATGAAGCATGCCACTACTCTCAAGCTACCATGTAATTGTTACAGCATTTTCTCATTTTCTTGGTTGTAATTGCTACAGCCATCACATCTCCAAAAATCAAATATATTGCCCAGTAATAATGGCTGATGGGGTTATCTACCTAACTTACTTGCTACTACTTTATATCAATTAGTAACATAGTAGTAAGTGAAAAGTGAGTCGTGATGTTGTCATGTTTTCGGATTGAACATTACTCGACTCATTTTCTTTTTATTTATAAATTAAAATCCAAAATATATATATATATAATAACTTTATTTTTATACAAATGATAATCTAAACTACTTTAATTTACAGTTATAACTTTTAAGCAACAAAAGTATTTGGCCTTTTGAATTTTATAGGTGTGTGTGCTTGATAATGTTGCAGTGTACCTTTTTCATCCTTAAAAAAACTTTTGATGAACTTTTGAGTTAAATGGGGCCAAAGCCCAATCAAAATGGAGCTTTGGAAGGCCCAGCAACAAGGTGCTGCTCTGAAAGCAGGGGAAGGAGCATCAAAACTGAAAGCCCCAAATGAAAACACTTCGCTCTCTTTGTGATTCTATAATTACTGACAATTAGGTCTTCTTAACACTCCTCCATAAACAATCACTTATTTACGAGTCTTGTGATGTAACAACACCTTGAAATCCTCGTCTAATAAGAATGTGTTTTACTACCGGCTCATAAGCAAAGGGTGCTCAAAACCTCATATATCATTCCAACACAAGCTATTTTTCCAACGAGGGGACATTGGATCCTAACAAAATTCCTAAATGAACCTTATCATCTTGCATTTCCTTTGCCTTTTCTTGCAGCTTGCTATATGGAACACGAACAACGTATACATAAAGTTAGTTAAGGCAATGTGTCCACCCGCTTGCACCCGTGCCATTTAGAAGATTATTGTTGTGTAATTCCGTTAAAAAGGTGGAACAGTTGAGTCATTGTTCTTAAATTGTAACAATTTGAAAATTACAACGGTTAAGTTGTAATAAATAAAAATAGAGAGGTTAAAGTGGAACTTCACCAAAACTCAGATCATCACTGTTGCCACATGATTCATTAATACACGTGTCAGCAACTTAGTCTGCTCCCACAGAAGGCCAAACTACACTGCGCAGCATTCAATCACAACAGGAGTCCCGAAACGGCTCGTCGTCTACATCACCATCTTCCCCTTTGGTTTCTTCTCCCCCAAATCTCTCTCCAATCTCTCTCTGTTGCTCACTCTTCAATGCCATGGCCTCCGCCACCGTCGTCGACCACCACAACCCTGACCCTAACCCCAATCACCTCCACCTCGACTCCCTCCCGCTCATCGACCTCCGCCTCCTCTCCCAATCCGATCTTTACTCCCTCTCCCTTACTTCCTCCTCCTCCCTATCCAATCCCACCCGCCGGTTCGACGACGACGTTTTGATTCCCAAGATTGATCGTTCCGTCTTCAACGAATCCGCCGGCAGTCGCAAGCAGACCTACTCGCGCCTCCGCCTCGCTCCACGCAACTCCCAATTCCCAATCCCCAACCCCAAATCTCAACCCACCCCCTTTTCCCATTCCCAATCCCGAGACCCAGAAACCCGCCAGATTATCTCTCTCTTGAAACAACTCTTCCCCTCCTCCGAGAAAGCCGAAAACGACGACGTACTCGTCTCTGTCCCCGTCCACCTCGCACAAGACGACTCCATTCCCGGACCCTCCGTGCAAAACGCCCTCGTCGGCCTCAGCGCCGATGTCGGTATGAAGCGGAAGCGAGGCCGTCCACGTAAAGATGCCAATGCCGTTATGGCTTATCCGATGGTGAAAGCTGACGTTTCGATTGAAAGGCATGGCGGTGGCGACACGACACCCGGCATTGTCGTTCAGAGCAGTGACGGCAAGCGGAAGCGAGGCCGGCCGCGCAAAGACGAGAACCGAGTGGTTTCGGTGTCTGAGCGTGAGAGAAAATCGAACGTCAAGGAATCGAGTGTCACGGAAGAGAGAGTGAAGGTGGAGGAGGCGGAGATGGTGATGGTGAACGAAAACGGCGTCGTATTGGATTTGGCTGCGTTGGGGAATGCGGACGATTCATTTGGCGAGGCGTTGAGGAGGAGGACTGATGGGTTGGAGACGGAAGCGCAGTTGCTAGGGTTTCTGGGAGGGTTGGAGGGAGGATGGTCGAGTGCGAGGAAGAAGAGGAAGATTGTGCAGGCGAGTGAGCTCCTTGATGCGTTGCCGAGGCAGTGGAAGGTTATGCTCTCTCTCAAGAGAAATGGAGGCCATGTTTGTCTCTTCTGTAGACGATACATAAGGTACTTCTCATTGTCAATGCTCGTGTCTGTGTGTGTTGTTTGTATGCAACTGTTGTATTGAGTTGACATTATGAGAGTTAATTGCTCATTTGTATACAACTGTGATAATCTCACTGTTTGACAATATTTTTTCGGGTCATATAAGTTGAAATTCATTTGCCTGAATAATGGAAAGAAAGAAAATTTCTCAAACATGAGGACGGGTTACTCTTTTGTAATAAACTCACCTTTGCTTCTGTTTGTTAATTTTAGGGTCTGCATAACTCTAGAGTAAACTGATCTTTAGATGTTGTTAGGTTTGATTCCTTTTATTTGTTATCTTTTTTGGGTGATAGGTGGGAGAGTTTGTTCAATTTTGTCTGTACTTGTCATTCTCGGAATTATTTTGTTCTTTATAATTGCATTAAGTATCTCATAGCAAAAAAATATCAAGAACTATTTTGGGATTGCTTACTTCGTGATTTTTTTAGCATATAGTGGCCAGAGGGATGTGAACCTACTGTTAATATTATTTGATACCATTCCTGCAAATTTAAGTTGAATTGTTGTGTGGTTCTTATACTAGTTTCCCTTATTTGGTATTATTCAGCCCTAATGGGCAGCAGTTTGTGTCGTGCAAGGAAGTTTCTTCGTATTTGCTCTCTTATTTTGGAGTCAGAAACACGTCAAAACCTGGTCATACGGATGGCAACATTCCACTTTCTAATGAATTGGTTTCTGGAGATGTAAGTTACTGTACACCATCTTTTTGTTAATGTTTTTTGTTGTTGGTTTTGTTGGTTTTTTGTTTCATTCATGTTATTGATTCAGGGAATCCAACAGGATACTAATATTACCTTTGAAGATGAGAGCAAAGCTGATGAGCTTGCTACCTGCTCACTAATGCCTATTTCTTCTGTAACTGGTCATGAGAAGCAGGCAACCTTCTTGCATACAGAAAATTCACGGGAAATTCAAGCAGGAGAGATAATGGGTATGCCTAAGAAATTTGACCCTATAAAAACTGGTGTTCTGCAGACGTCCTTGAAGATTCATGAATCAGTTCAGATAGACAGGGAAGCAACTTTGGATGCAGTAGCCAATTATGATTTGAGTTCTGATTTTCCTTGCGCCAAAGTAAACAAAGATATCGAAAATTGTCTTGGAACATACAAGCGTGAATCTATTTCATTGTCTTGTGAGGAACAAGCCATGAAGGCTAACAAAAGTGGAAAAGATCTGGGGTTCTTTGAGCAGGGTAGTGCATTTAATTTGACAAATGATAAGTTGACGAAGGCGGATGAGGCTACTGATGGTGGTCTTAGCTGTGGTGAAACAAATGTTTTTGACTGCTTTCCTGATGGAATAAATGATGGTTTCAAGGCTTCTGTGAATTCAGTTGATGTTACCAAAGTGGACACTGATACTGCTTTAAATGGTATGGGAAAAGAACGTAGGACTGAGAATATTGACAATAACCAATTAAGTAGCACAGTAGAAAATACCAAAATTGATGATGCGGATGATTTTGGGAATGGCAGGTCTATATCTGGTATTAATGAGAGTCACTTTGGCCCTGAGGATGTTTGTACTAATGTCAAGAAGCAAAGCACTTCTGAAGCCTGCTCGCTTGTTCCTTCAATTTTGGTAGAGTCTCGGCGGGAAAGAGGTTTATGTAGTACGTCTAGTGATGAGAAAACATGTGATGTCAGAAATAATTTCTATAGCGAATCATTCCGCACATCTTATGAGCCTAAGTGTGATGATATTGATATATCTGGGAATGATGACAAGACTATCAGTTTTGGCAGCGGCCATGCTATGCCAGATGTGGATGCGATGGAGATCAGTGAGCATGTTATAACTACTGGAAAATGTTCAAATGTTCCAGCTCAGGATGGAAAAAGTTGTATCACTTTAAGTAATGCAAAGAATCCTACTTGCTCACTGGATGAACTTTGTCAGGAAAAGAGTTTTCCAAGAAATGTGTCTACTCCATTTGTTAAACAGGACATAGGTTCTGCTAAAACTGGTATGGTTTGTCCATCTGGCAGTGCAAGCAGCTATGCTCTAGTAAACAATGTGAATAACACATCCTCAAGCTCAATGGAAGAATTGAAAAAGGAGGAGGTTAAAAGATCTTGGAACAATGCGGTATTGCTTGCTTTTGACAGCAGTCATGGTGGACCAGGTGCCAATTCTGTGAAAAGCACCGGGCATGAAAGAAGTTCAGGACGACCTTCCCTTGTTCGTTCAGAGAATAGCCAAACATTTTCCACTGGAAATAATAGCTCAGTGTTGGAGGATAAGCTGATTACAGGTTCTGTTAATGGTTTAATATGCCCAAATGGTAGTGAGCAAACCCCTGGTTTTGAAAATAGTCTAAACAGGGTTTATAGCAGCATAATGTGGGAGCAGCCTAATACAGAGAATGCAGAGAGCTCTAGAAACAATGATCCCATGACTGGTTTTCTAAATCATTCCCAACCTAGTGGGGATGTCATGGCTGAGCTGATGTGGAGAATTGATGAGCAAAATGTCCAGCAGAGTGGACTCGCTGATACATCATCTGAACTTGTGCAATCATCTGGCTGCCATCCGAACTTTGATATGTTATCAGGGAAGGTATGCTGTACATATAGAATCTGTGTAAGGGGGCTGTGTTATGTGTCCCTGCTCCAGTTATTGGAATATACTATTCAACTTTTTCATATTTATGCACAATTTTATATTTTATTTCAATTTTTCTGTACAATTAAAACTGCAAAGAATCTGATCTCTTGTCTTTTAATAGAAGTATTTTTATACTACATTTTCTTTCAACGAACAGGGTGCAGATGGAGCTTTAAGTGTAAATGAAAAGTTTGACAACTTATCAGGTTTGGAAGGACTGAAACCAGGTAGAATAGAGAAATTGGAGTATAATATCCAGACAGCGCAAGCAAGCTCCCATTCCAAGGAATCAAAAGTGTTGTCATATGATGGAGAGATGGAACAAGGTTTCAGTTCATCTGCTTGGCTTGAAAAGGAATCCCTGCCTTCAATGCCAAATATAGCAAACAGGCCTGAGACTAACATCTGTGTCTGGTGCGGAAATGAGTTTTATCATGAGGTTTATGAAGCTGGGGCACAAACTGGTTCTGTGGGTTTGATGTGTGCAGCCTGCCAGGCCAAGTTCTCAAGTCAATTCAATTATTTGTAGTCATCCATTCGTGCCGTTGCTCCCAATGAGGATTTGCTTGTTATATACCCATCATCCTAGCAGGAACTAGAATTTTGTTCAAGGTAACTATCATATCGAACCACTAAATGGATGCTTTGGTTAAAAAAAAAAAAATTCAACAACTTTTTTGGCCTTTAACTTATGTGAGCAAAAATATGGTATAAATAAATATCACAAGGCTCTTGGAGCACCCGTATATGCATTTTACTGCTCATACCTCATATTTGCAAGCCATTTAGAGGAAGCTTTGTTCTGAATGTTGAGTTTAATGAATGTCTGATATAAGCTGGGCCAGTACACCCGTATATAGGCCAATTATCTTTTTTTTTAATATCTTTCCTACTTTCTTTTTTATCAATGGGTGAGAGTGAATTTTAGCTTGAGACCTTTTCCAACATTGTGGGAAGAGAAATACCACTAGACCCCAAACTAGTTGTCCCCTTCCTATATTTCTGAACTAGTTTGGGATTGTTCCATTATGCTATTATGTAGATAATGACTATGAGAATGATTGTGGATTATTCTGATATCTTATATATCTTCCAGGCATTGATGGAACTGTTTAGAAGACCACGTTAGTTCGTTGATAGATGTATGTTGTTATACAAGAGGCAGATTTTGTGGTTCTGGTATGGAGCTCTATGCCAATTCTTGCCAGAGGTTTACTTGCTGCAGCACATTTATTTTTAACTTTGTCTCCCTTCGGGTCTAAATGACTGTTTCATAATTGACATTGATTTAGGCCTTTTCCTTTTCCTTTCTGGTGGAGGACCTTTTTCATGTCCTCCTCACAAGAAAGAAACTGAATGTCCAATTAGGGTTCTGGACTGACTTGTGCATGACAGCTTGGATAACATTTTTTTGCTCCGAATATAAGCCTCTCAAAACAAATTGTTACTGTCAGTTGCTTGCATAATGTCATTTGTTTTACCAATCCAATCTTGTACTTGGCCAAATGACAAACATTGAAGCTATGACTAATGCAAGTAAGTTGTAATGTGTTATTGCAATTTTGCCTTTTTCCCTTTTTCAGGGCATTCATGATAGGGTTCCATATCCATATGTTTTTTTTTTTTTTTTCATTTGTGCTTATGCAAAACCACAAACCCGTGTACTTTTCTCGAAACAAAACTGGTGCATTGGAAAGCATTCGGGGCATGGGATGCCAGTAAATAAGAATGGTTTTCATTTTGTGCTTTATGACAGGCATGGCACAGCCTTTCTTTCAATTTATGGATCTGTTTGCTGCACGGGTAGCAATCGAAGAAGAAGAGGCGGCGACGGTGTTGATAGGAGCAAAGGTTTGCGTTTTGTGACTTCAATTCTGTGCTAAATGCATGGTGACCCTGACGCCCATTTTGAAGAATGTTTTGATGGTTGGTTAAAAATGCATGGTGGTCTTGTCAGTTCCTGAATCCTGATTGCTGTAATTTTGTTGAAGTACATAGATTACGATATCAGCCTTCGTATACTGCATTGTTTTGGCTGATGATTTTTGTTTAAAAAAATAATCCAAAAAAATAATAGAAATTAGACGTTTTTTCTTTTAGGAATTTGCTCTCTTATCTCATCAATTTTTTCTCCTTTTAAATTTGATTCATGTGGTTTGTCGTTTCCAAGTTTTAAATTTGTTAATTCTGTGTTTTCTTCAAATGTGTAGATGCACGGCAATTGCCTCAAAGTTGAGCCAACGAGAGGCTGCCATGATTTTCTCATATGTACTTCTGATTTCTTATTAGTCACGTACCAAAAAAAGACAAAGCAAAAAGAAAAAAGAAAAAGCAAAAAAGAAATACTAGTTTACGTTATCACCAACATTGATACAGCCAGCGATGTCTCCGCGTGAAGTGCTTTGTTAGCAACCATTTTATTAACAACACTTCAAATTTAGTTTTATTAAAATAAAATCTTCTTAAAACCCCAATTAATCCTTACATAATTATATCGGACTTTTTCTCGGGAAAAAAAAAATCTCAACTAAAAAAACCTTTTATTTATTTAGACCAAATATATCCTCAAGTAACACGTTTCGGCACCATAGAGAAAACCTTTTATTCATAATAAAAAATATATGTATGCCATTTTTCTAAGAAAATAATTAAGTCATCATAGAAAAAACAATTTTTTGATTCCCCCAAGAGAATTTTAAATACAAATTTCTTTTTCTTGAATAAAAAAAACATCTCATCATCATGGAAAAAAGAGTTTTTTGATTCCCCTAAAAGAAATTAAAATACAATTATATATATTTAAAAAAGTATATAATTTTTAATAAGATGGGCGTGGAAGGAAGACCAGTTGATAAACGAGTTGCAAATACAGAGACACGAGTGCGACCCAAGAACTCACCGATATCTCCAAGTCTCGGTCCTCGGCTCCCTTTCCTCTCCACCCCATAACCAAAACCAAAAAACCCCCCCTTCCACAAATCCAAAAAAGAAAAAAAAGAAAAACCGATTTTTCTCCATTAGCAATAATCTAATCTTAATCCAATCCAATCCACTTATCAAGCAAGCCTCGACGCCAAAATGCGCCGGGCTTTCTTCCCTGCGCCCCCTCTCTCTTCCTCAGTCGCCGTTGCGCTGTTGCAGAGCAGCTCCGTTTTTTAGCTTCTTTGTTTCTATTATTTTTCTTTTTTCTTTTTTGATTTTTCGTTTTGGCGTTTGGGCTGGGTTGAATCTTAAATGGGGATTAGAGTTTGGCAAACTGGGATCGTGATATTGTTATTATGGGTCCGGCTAATTTCTGCCGCAGAACCCACCTCTTGCCCGACGGAGTCCGTTAGCGATGCGATCTTTGGCTTCCGGTATTCCAGTTGTCCCGCTAACGGCGGTGCCAGATCCGTTGATTCCATCGGTGTTATCGTGGTACGAATCTTTTCCCCTTGTTTGTTTTTTGCTTTTAATTTATTGAAATTTATGTTTTGGTGGTTTATACAAAGAGTTAATTTTTTATTTTTTTAATGTTAAATTTATTGAGAATTATATTGTTGGTATGTATCTGGGTTTGCTATTATTATTTTTATTTATTTGAACTTTTATAGAAGTTAGGCTTTTCAGTGTGTGCATTGACCTTGCGATTAGGGTTGTATCGTCATTGTAAAAGATTAAATGGGGCGTACCCATTCCTTAAATAATGCTCCAACAGAGCTGCCTGCCACTATCTGAGATGGGTTCATTCAAAGATTGCTGTTTCCAAGAGGATTATTGCAGGTTTTTGAGTTTTGCTAAATTTTGTATTGAAAATGCTTTGGTGGCTTCTGATTATTTACTTGGACAAACAAGAACAATACATATCTCTAAAACAGTCACTTGATGACCAGAATCCCGCAACCATTTTCTCCTATAAATGCTTTAATTATCACATTTAGTTTAGTGCCTTGAAGTCTTTTTGTAAAACTTATCTTTAGGGCCGAGTTAATAGAATCTGTATTGATTCCATAGTAGAATGAATCTGCAATGCATAAGTGTCCTGCCATTTCTTTTTTTATCTTAATTCCTTGGATTAATCTAGTGCTGAGATGACTCAGTAAGCACTTTTAACTTAGCATTTCGAACTATATTTCTTTATTCTTTTTTTTGGGCTGTGAACTTTGAAATTGTTTTTCACGTTTATATATTTGTTGTTCTAATTTTATTATGTATTGTTACTTTGAAGGGAGATGAGGTTTCATTACAAAGGGCATTAAATATGGTTCACAAGAATACTCATGAATATGTGGCAGTGCTATTCTATGCATCATGGTGCCCTTTCTCGAGGATGTTTAAACCAACGTTTTCCATCCTAGCTTCTTTGTATCCATCCATCCCGCATTTTGCATTTGAAGAATCTGCTATCAGGCCAAGGTTTGTAAATATCTATATGATATAGATATTGTATATATTGCGAACGTTTTGTTACTAGCAATGGAGAACTTAACTGATTAATTCTTTGCAGTATACTCTCTAAGTATGGAGTTCATGGATTTCCTACTATTTTCATTTTGAATTCTACTATGCGTGTGCGGTATCAAGGCTCCCGGACTCCTGGTTCTCTTATTGCTTTCTACAGTGATATTACTGGTAAGGATTTTCTCTGTTGTATGTTTATATTTTGAACTTTATGAGAACCATCTTTAGTATTGCATAACGTGTTGGTCTCTTTTCTGGTATTTTGTGTCAGCATCCAAAATCATGTTTTCTCAATCTTTCTCTTTGTATTTTTATTATGAAAAACTGTTTTTCCTGTGGAATGAATATTTACTGACCATAGTAAATGGGTGTAGGCATCAAGACTGTATCGCTGGACCAATTGTCCCTGGAAAAGATCGGATACCCACTAAATCATGAGAAGCATGAAAGCACTGAGCAAGAAAGCTGCCCTTTTTCATGGGCTAGATCTCCAGAGAACATGCTTCGGCAAGAAACATATTTAGCTCTGGCCTCTGCTTTTGTGCTTCTGAGATTGCTTTACTTCTTTTTCCCTACTCTACTTTCATTTGCTCAAAGCGCATGGAGACGGAATATCCGAAACATGAGATTGGGGAGCTTGTTGGAGCACCCGTTGGCCTTTCTGAAGCGAGCAGTACAGTTATTTAATTCTCTTAAAGAGCCTTGCAAGAGGAGTAATTTGCAGGAAGGAGCAATGAATGCCAGGGTTTGGGCTTCCAAGTCACTTGCCACAGTTTCCATTGGGGATGCGAGCACCAGCAGGGGTTACAGCAGTGACTGAATACCGTTGACGGTTATCTGAACTGGTTTTGATGATCCTATGAACGGCGAGGCTGCAGAATGTGTTGTGCCAGAAACTTTCGGTAATCATCTCAACACCCTTGATTAGGGTGTCATGCGACAGAGGTGAAACATGTCGTTGTATCTTGTTGCTGTAGCGGTTCAGTCCTTGCTTGTCTATATGCTTTATAGGTTACAATATGTTTATCATTCAAATTGCTGAATTTGGACAGCAATTTTTGAATAGGTTTAATAATATTAGCAACCGTTTCATGTGCCACTCAAATGTGCTTATGTTCACTGTTTGTCAAACGATTGGCTGTGGCTTTTAGCTTAGAAATTTCTGATCATTCCTAATGGAGATGGAAATCCTGTGTTGTGACCCTGTAATGGATTATTGGTCTTGATTGTGTTGGGATTAATTGGAAGTTATATTCTCATCGGTCTACAAAATAGCATCCTCCATGAAATTTCATTGTCCACTCAAATTGCTTCAGAACTAAATTATAGAAACTACTCAGAATAGTTGGCAGCGCATCAATTATATGATTAGCTCAGGGGTGGCACTGGCAGCATTCAGAAATCACATGCAATTTATGAACCCAGACTCCATTATTAGCAAAAGCTAAAAAGCATTCATCATTTCCTTCTGTCAAATTCTGACACATAATCATATAAATATCTTCTGGTCGGATTCAAGTGAAACTAGGGTCCGTTCCGCGGGATGATGTCTTCTTCTCGGTGGCTTATGGGTTTGATGTTGAGTGTTTCATATTTAAGTTCAGCAAAAGTTTTTCTCTCTTTTCTTTTTCTCTCCTCAAAAGTTCAACTCTCGCCTTAATTAAAAGAATGAATGCACAACTCGCTCAAGCTCTTGACTTCATCTTTTCAATTCCCTGACAATGGATGTACCTAAATGCTGACATGAAGGACCCGTTGGAGTACAAAAAATAAAAATAGAAATAGATTAACAAAATGAAGGTAGCATGGGTTATGTAAGCTGCTGCCCTATCAGATCCTACAAGGAGCCAACTGAAGGCATTTCTTGACATTATCAGCTTCGCTTAGAGATTAGAGAAAAAGCCATATCGAGCAAAATGGAACCATCAAACTATAACTCCATACATCCAGATCGGGGTTGGGAATGTCACTAGTCATCTGCATCTGCCGTGCCAACTTCTTTATTTACAATCTGCCAGGGCAAAATGTTCCTTTAGAATGACATACAAACAAATGCAGAACATTGCATAATCAAGACCCTTTTTTTTTTGGGTGAAAAAATCTAAGCAAACAAATTTCACTTGCCATAGAGTAAGACTTCTCCCAAGCTAATTTATTAGAGCAATCTAACAGTGATGGAGATAAGTGGCAGCATCCTTCAAAAGGATCCACCAAAGGCATGAAAACGAAGGCTCTATGGGAAAAACCATAATATGACATATGCTCGATGATGTCGGGGTTTCCTGTTTGGGACCTTACTTAATTTGGTTGGGTCCATTATACTGTTCTTATGTGCACTGTACTGCAGCTGTGCAACAGCAACCCAAGAGTTCCTTTTCAATGTTTTTCTTCTGATGCACCCAGAAGTTGGTCTTTAATATCTTTTGCTGGTGCCCTTTTATGCTTATATCATAGGGTTGCACTCTTTTCTTTCGGTGTATGGATGAACTTACAAAATGTTCTAGTAGCAAATGCATCTTCTCTCTGGCTGAGGCCTTCAGGAGTAATTCCTAGAAAGCTACGAGTGTGATTCATGTACATTATACCATCTTCTTGTAATCTCTTCTAGTTCCTTATATTTTGTGTTGTTCTTTACTCCCAAAAGTTTACAGCAATCATATATCCTCAAAATAATAATTAGCATTCCCTCATTGTCCTACATCAAACAGTTTGTATAACTTATTCCTATTCTCAGACCACTTCCTCACCTATATCAATATCCACCATAGTTCCACTTTAATCTCCATATCCTAGAAGATAGGCAGCTACACCAAGAACACAAATCTTCTTGCATTTTATTTTTCACTCCTGTCTATTTCCTTTATGTACTGGCCGCAGTCAACTCTAATAAAACCCGTTGAACTCAAGGATAGTGAACCAATGTGCACATTGTCAACTTTCCTTAATGTTGGCTCCTTGTTTTATTTTCTTTTACCATCTTCATTAATCTAGATTGCTGATTTCACATCTCCCTCTACAGCACTGCCTTGCACAAACTTTCAAGTTTTTTTTCTCAGTGTTCATAATTTCAATTAGTTGAGTGGAGACACCAAAGATTTGTACCTTCAATAACCTTATGAATTCACGCAAAGAGCCCAATTGAGTTCATCAATTTGACAATAGTGCAAGTTGGAATACATAAATTTTCCAAAAAATATCTATTGCCTTGTTTGAGATGAGATATCTACACACTTCAAATAGAACTTACTTACAGCTACACAAGATACATAATGATTAACAAATTATAGAAACATTATGTATCTTTAAATGATACCTGTGCTATGTACGCTTTAATGCTGTCACTAACTGGCGCATCTAAAGCTCTCTCAGCAAGCTCATAGAACAAAGTATGGCCTTCAGGTCCACTTACTTTGTCTTTCTGCAAATATCTAAAATAAAGAGTACTTAAGATAGATACCTACATCAATAATATCGTGACATTCAAACGAAACTGCAAATTAATTATCCATAGTAGACAGGTCGAACCTTTGCTGGACAAGTGTCTCCAGTGCTTGTTTTATGTTTCCTAGGACTGGATGGCTTTCATTTTTTTCATCCAATCCCATCCGTCTCAAATGACGCCAAAGATCCTCTGCAGTTCCAGCAAGAGAATAAAAGTAGGTTCTCTCACAATATGACACAATTTAACAAAAAAGGGAACAATTTCCTCATTGATTTTTAGCAATTTTTAAGACAACAGAAGATGATGTTTGATCTGTCACATTTTGCTAGACAAAATCATTATATGAAAAGATGTAGTATGGCCCAGTATGCAGTTCATCAAAGAATTTCCCTAACAAATAAGTAGTTTTCCGACCAAACTATTATCCCAACTATCCTGGCAAATCTTCCTATTCTACTAAGTTGTAAGCATATAATTATAAAACGAACCATGATGCAGTCATACCTTCAGTGGTTTTACCACCAGAAATATGTACAATACTTAGTACGACAAAAGTGAAACCAGTGAGAGGAGCCGTACGATCATCCTCAACATACTTCTTATACACATCCGAAGGAAGTTTACTCAAAATGACATAGGATTTTGCCTCTGCAACACCTGAATAACGTGTTAAAAAAACTCGTCAAAACCCCAACCCTCAAAGTTACCACTGAATGATGTGGACTGTACACTATGCACAATTCAAAATTGAGGTTGCACAAAAGGGACCATATCACCCAAATCGTCCATTATATATTACTTTGGCCAACATTGGCTCATATGGTATCCCACATGGATCCCACATACATAGAGTACACAACCGAGATTGGTAAATCACAACCATCAATTATTTTGCGGAAAATAATAGGTAACACGAAAAAAATCACAACTTCGAGCTTAATTAATAAGAATCTTACTCTGTTGGGAAAAGCGTCCCTGATTAGTGGAAGAGGGACGAGACCTTTGAAGCTCCCTCATTTCGTAGCCAAAGATGGTGGAAAGCTTCTGTATAGCCTCGTTGATGACGAGCGTGGGAAGATTTCGCTGACGATAGTTTTTGGTGAGCAGCTGAGTGAGCTCTTCCCTCTTTATTGGACAGCCCGAGTTGTGGTGCGTCTTGAACAGCACGTAGCGGATTACTTCTGCTACAAGCTTGTCCTTTTCCTGAGAAAGAAAAAAAACCCACAACCAAAGATTGAAGCTTTTTGCAGAAATCTTTGTCTCTGAGGCTGAGATTGAGATTGAGAGTTTGGGATTTGTGTGCTTACCTCTTTGGAGATATCGAATTGAGACAGGTCATCAACCGGTTGTGACATGATCGAGAAAATTTGGGGAATTCTTTCTTCAATCTAAAACCCTAATCCCCTTACTGCCCCCCTTTCTTTTTTTTGGGGGGGGGGAATTTATGGCGGGAAAATGTGCCCTCACCGATGAGCGAGTATGGTTGAGTAGTGCGAAAGGTTTTCTTTTAGCGGGTTCCGTTTGGAAGGGAGGGCGTAGCTAAGGTTGGGCCTGGTGGCTGGGCTGAGCCTGTTTTCTTTTCCAACAATTATCTTTTTTGAGATTTGAATTCGTAATCTCCTTGAAGAAAGTGGACATTGAATATGAAACTAATGATACGAGTGTTTTTTGAAGCTCAAAAGTTTAATAGCTAACTTTAGAAAAAGAAAGGAGTAGACAGTCCGATATTTTATGTTTTAATGTCACCCTTTTTTAATATCGCTTGTTAAAAACAACTCTAAAAAGTAATGCTATACCACAAACTTATTGCATCAATTTTGGACTTTATCTATTTACAACAAACTAAATATACTCAATTAACAGAGTCTAGCCTAATTAAAAAATACATTAACTTACAAATTAATAATCTCAAGTTCGAAATACAAAAGTTAATGTTAAAAGTTATGCTTTTAAAAAAATTTAAATAAATTATTAAAAGTATTTATTCTTGCACTCAAAATTCATAGGTTGGATTTCTGTCTCTTGCAATATCACTTGTATTAGAAAGAAAAAAAAACGTAATTGAAGATTGCAAGGAAGTTGACGACATGTAAGTTGTAACCATACAAAGTGGAGCCCACTTACAGACTTGTAATGCACCACTCACCAATCTCAGTCTGAACCTCTCTCTCAATCAAACAACCATGAGTGATTCAGTTGTTGTCGTCCCGGTCAACATCGCACCCAACCACGTTAACCCATGTGATCCTCGTTCGGACCTAATTCCATCTTCACAAATTCCATACCCATTTCACACCATTGATCCTACTCCCTGTAACCTCCACTAATCATATCCAACGGTCGCTTGGACCCTCCTTCTCAGAACAGAGCATATCAATACCAGTTTCCAAGTTGCCAAAACCAACTTCTAGACAGAACACAGAGAGAGAGAGAGAGAGAGAGAGAGAGAAGAAGCTATGGACATTGAGAGAAAGAAACATGTTTACCTGGCGAAGCTTGCTGAGCAAGCCGAGAGATATGATGGTATGCTCTTCTTGCATGGACCTCCATTCTTTCACTACTTTGTTTCCCATTTCTAATAATTTATGTGTCTTATAAGAACAGTAATAATAATAATATCATCTTTTTGGCTTTGTACATATAATATTATTAATTTTGGGCAAGTTGTACTTAGTGTTGGGGAATTCATTTTTAATATTTCATGCACCAAAGAGCGATTTATGAGTTAGCAGATGTATGGATTAAATGTTGTAATATTGGATTGTTTTTCTCTTTATTTTGATTGATGGTGATCGATCCTATTGAAAGGGGAGGAAATGAAAAAAAGTGATATACTAATAAATGATTAGGTGTTCCCAGCAACAGCCAAAAAAT
This sequence comes from Prunus dulcis, assembly GCF_902201215.1. Classification (NCBI taxonomy): domain Eukaryota; kingdom Viridiplantae; phylum Streptophyta; class Magnoliopsida; order Rosales; family Rosaceae; genus Prunus; species Prunus dulcis. Next base: position 38,968,429 of record NC_047650.1, on the reverse strand, counting down.
CCCAGTTGTTTACAAGCATGATTATGTGAAACAAGAATGATTGTGAAATATGTCACCTTACAAGCAAATCCCAATTCTTCACCTGTTCATTTTGAGACTCAATGAGAAACCACTTATTTGGTTTGTGTGGCATATGTAATTATCTGAGAATTAATGGAAAGGGTTTATTTTAAATTTGTTTAGCATTTAAATGGATCTCAATTTGAATATAAGGGCCTGTTTGGGACTGCTTCTGGAATGGTTAAAAGCGCTTTCTGACAACTAAAAATACTTTTGACAGTATTTGGCAGAAAAGATTAGAAGCGCTTCTGGGTCATAGAAGCGCTTTCTGGAGAAGCACTTGCTATGTGCTTCTGGCACTCCCAAGTGCTTTTCCAGAAAGCAATTGAATTTTTTATGAAAATTCAAGATTAAAAGTGCTTATGAGCAGAAATACTTCCAGGATAAGCAATCCCAAAACGAGCCTTAGTATTAGTCTTATCATTCTTGCAATAACTTTCTGAAATGTTGCTGCTGCTTTGAGTTTTGAAGTCGTTTGCGGTGCAAATAGTTTTTGCATTGGTGGTTTCATTTCTACTATGTGTTTAATTAGTTGAAGTCAAGATGGAACTCTTATCACTTGGTATAAAGTTGACAGCTTATGTATTGTTTAGGATATTAGCCCACAATCAATTGCATATATGTGTAATGCATCAATTTTCTTGTTTTCTTGTTTCAGAGATGGTTGAAGCAATGAAGAAAGTTTCCAAGTTGGATGTGGAACTGACTGTGGAGGAGCGGAACTTGGTGTCTGTTGGGTATAAGAATGTCATTGGGGCGAGAAGGGCGTCATGGCGGATATTGTCTTCCGTTGAACAAAAGGAGGAGGTCAAGGGAAGTGAACAGAATGCTATGAGGATATAGGAGTACAGGCAGAGGGTTGAAGATGAGCTTGCAAAAATTTGCCATGACATTTTAACAGTTATTGATTACCACCTCCTTCCATCTGCATCAACAGGGGAATCTACTGTTTTTTACCAGAAGATGTGAGAGCTACTTTTCCGTTCCTCTTCTGTTGAAACTTTAAAAGCTTAAGAAGTTATGAAAGCTGATAGCATATTTTCTTCAGCTTAGAGAGAGAGTAGAATTATTTTTACATAGTTCATACAGCCAAAAAGACCATGATTGCTTTTTTCTTATTCAACTTATTTTTCACCCTAGTGGATATCATAAAACAGGGGTATTTGCTTTCGGTGCTTCTATTTGGTTATGAATTTCTTACTTTTGATGACTTTTTGTGTGTGTTAGGTTAGGAGGGATCTTCACTTCAAAGCCCATTCCTTTTGACATACCTTGTTACCATGCAAGTTGATGTTATGTGTGAAAGAGAGAGAGGTTTGAGTTGTGATCCTTCTTGTTCCCCGTGACAGGAAAGGAGATTACTATCGATATTTGGCTGAATTTAAAGCTGGTGATGATCGTAAAGAAGCGGCTGATCAATCGCTTAAAGCCTATGAGGTATTCAACTTCCTTGCTGGAGGCCCTTTTCTCTATCATGTTTTCACTTTCCTTTTTTTCTTTTCTTTTTCTTTCTCTATCTTGTTTATTCTGATATTAAGAATGAGATTGTAATGAAACTGACATATGCGCGGTAGGTTGCCAACGATACTGCTGACTCTGAGTTGCCCACAACCCATCCAATTAGACTTGGCCTGGCTCTAAACTTCTCTGTTTTTTACTATGAAATTCTCAACTCCCCTGAGAGGTTTGCTCTCTCTCTCTCTCTCTCTCTCTCTCTCTCTCTCTCTCTCTCTCTTCCCCGTTCCCGTTATTTGTACTTTCCGTAATGCTTACTCTTACTGTAGTGAGTCACCACTTTTATGTCTCATTTTGCAATTTTGCATCATGCAGGGCCTGTCATTTAGCTAAGCAGGCATTTGATGAGGCAATTGCTGAACTTGACAGCCTCAATGAAGAATCCTACAAGGACAGCACCCTTATTATGCAACTTCTGAAGGATAATCTCACATTGTGGACCTCAGATCTGCCAGAGGAAGGAGGTAATTTTATGAATAATTTTCTTTCCTTCTGCATTGTCTTGAATCTTGTGTCAACTTGATGATATATTTTCAATTATGGGTGTTGTAGATTTATAATTGAGCTACTAGATATGGATTTTAGCTTAACTTTGGTTTAGTTGCACCTCCTCATATAACAAGGATATTTATGCAAGTTTACAAAATTTTGTGAAATGTGATGTGAGAGTTCAGTTATCCAAATTTAATTATCATTGATATGGCACATCATGCATATCTCCGTAGAAAGTAGAGCTCATGATAGTGGGACAAAATCTCCTGATCGTAGCGTAGGTCTTTCCTTCGGGTGAAATCGAAGATGTTAGCTTGTTGTGCACTTCATACCATGGTAGAATTTAGGAACTGCTTTGAAACTGTGTCTAAAGTATGAGACTTCCATCAATGTCGAGTTTAAAGTTGCACATGTTGAAAATGTCAGATTGGGTTTACTAGTGCCTTCTCTTGACAATGTGATCTGAATTGATAAGCTGAGTTTTCCCCCGGGCTGAGACTCATCTGTATTATCTGTCTATTAAGAATTTCTGGATATATATATCTAAATTGACACTGTAACATTCTTTTTTTTTTTTTTGGCTTGTACTTTAAGAAATACTTCTCCGTCGGATTATGTTCTCTGCCTTAAACAATTTTTTGTCCTTGCTTTGTATTTGAACAGATTAGATTTGTTATGAGTTCATGAATTTAATTCATAATTGCTGATTCTTTCATTGAATTGTCAGGTGAGCAATCTAAAGTTGAGGAACCCCCTCCAAAGGTAAGACAGAAGAATATTATTATGCCATAAGAAAACTGCAGTGTCATTTGGTGGACTAGATGTTTGGCAAAATGCCATTGCCACCCTTACTTAGCTGTTTATTTTCTAACACTGATTTTCTGGTTTTGTTTTCTAAATTGCTTCATTTCCTTCTTCAGTTAATCACTAATTAGTTTTCAATTTGCAGAGTTAGATGGGATAAGGGAGAGTAATTATTTGGGATTGGCCTTCGTGTAGATGGAGCAACATAGGGCGCATGAATCATTGGATTACCAAGTTTGTAGTACAAGGAAAGTGACTCTAGGGTTGTATGTATTGTCTATTTAATCATGGCGCTTCTTGGCCCTTGGATTTTTGTAAAAAAAAAAAATTAATAATTGCATTGAAAGAGATCAAACCTTTGACTTGTTGCCAGCGCCGGTCACTAGTTACTTGAAGTGCCCTTGTTTACTACACAACAATCTTTTTGGCCTATTTAGATGGAAAATAGGAATGCTTACGTAGGAAGTACTTCTTGTTATAAGCGTTATTGGTGGAAGTTGAAATTTTTATTAAGAATTCGTATTATTAGAAAAGCACTTGGAAGTTGTTGTAAAGAGAAAAACCTGATTGTCTTTCTCCAAAATAAAAAAATACGTTTCTTTAATTAAAAAAACGATATATATACACTCCACTAAGATTTTTGCTTTTGTTTTCCTTCTTTGTAGTAAGCTGTGTATCACTTTGTATTGTGTTGTATATTTGTACTCTTGCTTCTTCCTTGTGAAGCTTCCAGAGAAATTTGTCTCCTTGAAAATGTTGGATAGCTTCTCGAATCTTGTAAGGGCTTGAGTTTATGGTATAAGGTTATGGCAGGTAGCGACACAAGGATATGGGCAGTCAATTTCCCTTGTTGCCCTTCTGTTGAAGTACCAATCACCTACTGCTTCTGCAATGGTCCTATTGTGAACCCTTGGAGAGTCTGCAGCAAACCACGTGTCTTGAGACTCACTTTGGCCGTGAGCAAAGCATGAATTAATGAAGAAGCCTCCTCGTCTCGAATATTTGTAGGACAATCCCATAGCAACAATCATGCTACGCCTGAATTCTTGCAATGCATTTAACTGTTGAGGATTGCACGCTGCCGGATTCAGTTTGCAACGATTCCAGTGGCCTTGTGGATCAGCTGAAGGCGGCACCAATATATGATGGAACTGGTAAACATCATAAGCTGAGTTCAATATGAAAAAAGGTGGTGTAATGAACTTCATTGCGTACTGTGGGAAGAAACACAGCTCGGGAAAATTAAGGGAGCTGGCGGTGCAGTTCTCATCCAGATTCTTCTCTACCCCGTGTAGAAAAACAACATCTTTCACGAAAGACCTCATGGTGTGGTTAGAACTTATATCTCTTTCGTCAAGAAAGAATCCGGCATCGCTCAAGCATTTCACACTGGCAGTGCTTGGTAAATATTTAGTGAAGTTGTTACAATGCAAAAAGGATGATAAACCCCCAGCAGAAGAACCTGATAGCAGAGCCTTTCTTGCCTGTCCTAAACCTTTTGGCAGAAGATCAAGAATGATTGCTTCCCAAATCTTTTGCCCTTTGAAATAGAGCAACGACGTCCCGTTTTTATATACTGCATCTCCAGCAAATGAAGCTCCATCACAATATCTAAGCTTCACACGGTTCCAATTGTAAAAATCTGGATTTAGAGATGCATTATTGCTTAGAATTCCAGAGAAGACCTCCCACTTGCTCATGTAGAGTGTTGATCCTCTACGGGTGTTGGCTCTGTCCAAGCATGATTTTTTGCTATTGCACCACCCTCCACCCTCAAACTGTAAAAGCCAGTTTCTTGCTCCACCCCCGACTCCTCTGTGCAGGTGATACGCAGGCAAACTCCCATCCAAGCAAAAAGCTTCGAGAGCCGAAGCATTCCGGACCAGAGTCATGTTCACCAGGAGCCGCTGGTCGTCCGAGTAAATGCACCGAGGCGCGCAAGTTAGCAGAGCCAGGGTGATGGCGACTAGTACTGCGTTCACATTCATCATTCTAGTAGCCATGCCGCTCTGTCTTCAATTTTACCTAATTCACGCACATACAACTTATCTTCGTATACGTATTCTTCTTTAGTATGAAGGTATTTATAAAGAAATAACAAAGATGTGTTACTTGAGATAAAATAGGAAAGAAATCTCAGTTACAACAGGACTAAATAAATAGTTAAGTAACTAAAATCCTAACTAAATAAGGACTTGTCAACATCTTAACCTTTCTATAAATAGTTAAGTAACTAAAATCCTACCCATGCATATTTTGTGCCGTTTATGGTAAAACATTACATGTTGTCTTGTATTATGTTTGCCTTCAATAAAAATATAAAAAATATAAAAAAAATATATTTTGCTTGATGAAGCACGTGATGTCATGATTGATCCAATTAAATTACACAAATTTGTTATATGGGATTAAGGGTTGGATTACATTAAATAGCTTCATGTCAGTGATTGAAGTGGTTTTGAATGTTGTTGATGTTTATTAGCAGATGGCTGCTGCATGTCGAGTAAGAAGGACTTGATGTGGTTGTAGTACTCCTTGGGCTTTTGTACGTTAATTGCATGTCCTGCATCCTTTATCACCACAAGCTCAGCGTTCTCCCCTAAGTGCCTGTATAAATATATATATATGTTTTTACCAATGAACTCAAAATTCAGAAAGAGAGACTAAACAAATGCATGCACTCGGTCAAAGACTTCGATCAGAAACTCACCTTTTTAATTTGTATGCAAATTCTAGCGGAAATACTTGATCATGCTCTCCCCATATTATAAGGGTTGGCTGTGAGAGGAGTGAGAGAAAGGTAAGAAGTACTAAATCATGTTATTATAATTTTGCAGAAGGGGAAAATGACAAGAATTTCACTTAGGTCCGCGGAAATTTCAACCGCTGATGCACACGCGGACAACTAACTTAAGTAAGATAAAGATGTGATATGACCCCAAAAAAAATACATAGATGAAAAATGAACCTGTGGAATCTTGGGAAGGTCTGAAAATTTTCGGTTTTTGGGGACGGCCATAATCAACTCTTTCTGCTCTTTCACATGTTCAGTGTACATTGCCTGCCCATTCACCATAATTTGAGTTCCATTGCATAACGAAATTACTTGGCTACTTACATGTAAATAGTTATTTTAACAGATCACAATTTGATATGTGTATAATTTTTTATTCGGGATGATTTTAATAAGGATAATATTATTCTCACTCTACCACTTAAAATATTATTGCAATAATTCCTTTTAAGACTACCATACATACTACATACCAAACCATGTTGACCCGTTCAATGTTTTATTCCATGACTGGTAGTTGATTTTGTAATGAGTCACGTGCACCATGTAGTGGTTATATCTATAATATTAATACAGCATGCACGTGACCAGTCCTACAACCACCACTACATCTACATGGTTTTTGTTTTTGTTTTTTTAAATTTTTATCAAACTACTGCATGATTTATGCCTTCAAAACGAAAATTCAACGAAGCAAATGTGTTTCGAGATCACTGTCGGGACAAGATCTCAAGAGAATGTCTTAATAAGTCAAATTACACATAAAATAACTATATATATATATATATATCAATGTTTTATGTTCCTTCCTTGCTACTAATCTCAGTCCAAATTGATCTTTTCTTCTAAGTTCGCTTCATTTCGGACCGACTGTGCACATCAATTGCAAGGATTAATGGGTTCTTTCAAGCCTAGTTAAGGGTCAAAACACGCTCTAATCCTTTTGAAAAACTTTTTCACTCTTACATTCTTACTCATGATGTGCACATGAATTATAGCGTACGCAACATAGAAGAGAAGTTTGATTTAAATTGAGATTGATAACGATACCTTAACTACAAAAATTTGCATGACAAGACATACATTGATTTACGACCCACGACACTTACATGAAAGAGTTGTGCAATTAGACAACACTTGGAAGTATTTGCACTTGTTAAACTCCCAACTTATGACGATTGAGTTTATAGCGAGTCTCATTGTTATGAGGAGACATGCATGAACGAGAGAAGATATTGCTATTTATACCATCTCAACTGACAATCTAATATGACCGGTAGTTTGATTAGCTTAACTTAATCATCATCATAATTCATGATTAATCATCATACTTAATCACTTAATCATCATCTAAGAAGTATTAGAAACATTTACCTCAATGAAATCCATAAGCAAGCAAGAGGGGATCAACCCAAGAGGAGGCGGCTTGAAAAAAGTGTACTTGATCAACTCCCTAAGCTTCTGCGGCGTCTGCGGCACCAAAATGCTCGCAGCCTCGTCCAAATCCGATATCGGAAACACGCCTTCCCGGATGTCCTTCTCCTCTAAGCACACCGCGGCGCAGCATATCACAACCCTCTCCACCGCCTCCCTGTAATTGGCAGCCAGGCTGTACCCCACAAACCCGCCATAGCTCAGCCCCACCAGGCTCAGCCTTCTCACCGAGTGGGCCTCCATGACCCGCATCACGCACTCGGCCTGGAACGACTCGGACCGGTCCGGCCGGGTCGTGGACGACTCGCCGAAGAAGAGGAGGTCAGGGACGTAGACGTTGAAGTCGGGGGTAACGTGGCGGAGGAGGTCAACGAATTGCCACATCGCGTTGACTCCGAGGCCGTGGATGAGGAGGAGGTTGCGCTTGGTCGGGTTTGGGGACTGCGGGACCCAGCAGTGCATGGTGGTACCGCCATCTTTGATGTCTGTGATTGCGGACCGGAGGCCGGCTCGGGCGAAGGTGGACCGGTGGCATGAATTTTTTGACTCGGTGAAGCTGAAGCATGGCATTTTTGGTAATTTTTTGGAAGTGTGTGGAAATAATTGAAGGGAAAAGAATCCCCTATTGAGGACTCCGGGTGATTTTGTGTTGTTTTGAGGTGGGGTATGCTGATTGGTGAGTTGTGTTCGTTGAGTTTGGTTTGGTTTGGGAACTTGCTTTTCATGTGAATGTCATGTTACATGCGGTACAACAAATGCGTAGATAAAGAAGGGACCGGTAGAGGCATGGAAAAATTATGCAAAGCAAAGATGGGAAAGTACTCGAGAAGAGTGGGAGATAGAGAGAGTTCAGTAGTGTTGTGTTGACAATGACATTTACCCAAAACAATATTCTCTTGCTAGACTGTCACGTTTGTATTGATTGTGAATTATATTGGAGTTAGTTCTTATCGGAATTTGTAGTTGATATTTATAATGTGGATATACAGACATTTTTGTCACAATATATTTTGATAAGGAAACAAGACTCACAATGGGTGTGCCCAAAATTTAGAGGACCCCAGATGAATATATGGAATGATCCCAATCCTTCAATAGAAACAAAGTGGTTGAGATGGCAAGACAATAAAATCTGGATCGCATGGTTCATTTATTTCTTTGTTTTGTTTTGTTTTTGCATGTAGGGTTGAGGTTTTATTATTTAGGGAGATTCTCCAATAAGTATTTTATGTTAAGTATTAGTTACATGCTTTTAATCTCGGTCGTTGGATTGTATTCATTAAATATGTTGGTAATTTCTTATATGCAATTCAACAATTCAGATTAGAAGTATGTAATAAATCATTAACTTAAATACTTAATGAAGAATGTCCCTATTATAGATTAGTAGAGTGATATTGAGTTGTTAATATATGACTCAAATTCTAGCATTAGCTTTTATGTGTCGATAGATGTGTGATCCCCACAATATATATCTATATATAGGTTCGTTTCACGATATTTTGTATATGTTGAGAAGAAATTATTATATTTATTAGCATGATTGATTGTTTTACAGTGTAAAATTATTATTTAGAGCTTATATTTAAGATTTCTAGTCTCAGATTGGTAGTCACTTCGATCACCCAAAATAATCAACCATGTTGATAAATTGAATCACAATTGAAGAGAAATGAATAGAAATGAAGCTTCCTCAATATAAATAGATGAAATGACGGAAATTAATTGGGCTGCATATCTATCTCATAATGGAAATTAAATAGTCCAGAAGATAGCCCTATCTCATACAGGTAGGGATTTCATTAGACCATCAATGGGCTGCCAAACTATGGGCCATCACATCATCAATGGACCCATGCACGGGCATAGTGAAGGTGAAGAAAATTTCTTACGTTATAATTATACTCTACACGTAAATAATTTTGTCCAATAAAAAAAAGTATTGATTTGCATATTAATAGTCTTATATTCGAATTTTCATGGCACCTTCATAGTGTGTGTGTAAAAAACCTTTATAGTATAAACTATCGATTGTATTTTTTTTATTAAAAAAAAATTATGATCACTCACTGTACACTAAACATAGCAATTTTGCACGTGCAGAGTGAAGCATATATTCTTATTTACAATTTTCTTTTAGAATGTCAACTAGTCCCTTGTTTTACCTCATCAATTAATTTAGTCATTGTGCTATTAATTTGACCAATTTTATCTTTGTATTTGTATATGTTAGCTAATAAGCAAATTCAGTTACTCATTAAGAGATTTAAACTAGGAATTTTTCTCACTATTTATTTTCTTTGACTCGGCCAGAAATTCACATTGTCACAGTATTTGACTCTCAACTTTTTTCTCACCTGTCGGGTCACGGGGGCCTTTTTAGCATCATTCGAAATATGTATTGTCTTGATAGCAGCTTTCAAATTAATCAGTGATGATTAATTATTAAAAAATTATTTCTAGTATTTGTAAGTCCTTAAAGAGGTCTTGGTATGTCATGATCTTAGGATGGAGTAGTCTCTCCTCCTCTTAAACTTTTGCTCATAAAAATATAATTGTTTCCAACATGCATTTCAACAAACTAAATTTGTAGCGGATGCGCTAGCAGATCTAGACCACTTTTTAAAATCATATCAATCTTGAAATCTAGTTGTACTTGGGATTTTGTGTTGTACTTGTATTCTTAAGCATAAAATACAATTTTTAAAAACTATTTAAACTCTATAAAAGGGAAACTTTGAAATTTTCTTTTATTTCTTGCTTGAAAATCAGATCTAAGGATATAGACATGATTTTTCACCCATTCTACGTAAAACCCATAAGTTGAAACAAGTTTCTGGTTATTGGTTGGAGCTTTTGGCCGCGACTCTATTTGACAACTTATATCTTCCATCATAAATTCTTGGTTATGAGCAATTTGTTCATGAATTTGAAACTAATTTTATAAGCTTTAATACGACTATTATATTGTGTATTGGAATTGATGTTTTATAAATTTTAACTTTTTATTTTTATTTTTAATACAAATGATATTTGGGGAAGAGAGTTTTCTCACATATGAAGGTGTCATGAGGGTTCAAAATAGAATTCGAACCTGGAACTACTAATCTATAAGTCAATGCTATGTTCACTCGGTATAAATTTTAACTTAAGAGAAGTCATGAGAGATGAAACTTATTTCATCTATTAAACTGACCAAAATTTGAAATTGTCCTTAACTTGCTAATAACAAAATCAAAAACAATGACCAAGATAATAAAATTGCACTATAATACAAATTAAAAATAACATTAAAGTATGAACTAAGTTAAAAATAAAAATAAAGAAAAAGACGAATTAGATAAAAAAAGATTTATTGATATTATACTCTAAAAGTTGGAAATATCAAACCTGTTGTATATTCATATTAAAACATACGTGAACAAATTATACCACGTGACTGTTTTATGGTACCATACAATAGTTTCTTCATACCTTGAGAGATCATTTATTCTCAAAAGAACCAACCTTTGAAGTTAGAACATGTTATGTGACTAGCCAAAACAAACCTACGCTAAAAGTAATGTCAATGTATAACCATTGAGATCTTCCTCCCTACATCCTTTTTGTCATCGCTTCCCCTGATTTCTTCAAAACCCTAGTTTCCATCCTCTTGGTTACAAGGCTGTCTCTCTGCATCAACTGGTTCCTACCCTTTCGTTTTTCATCGTACTTAAGACTGCGAAAACTGGGTGAGTTCAGAGTTAGGGAGCTTAAGTACTCAATATCCCTCTCGAATGTTTCAGCTTGTAAGTGGCATGGTGGTGGCTCTTGGTCTTTCTTTTCCAGCTCTTTCAAATCAATGTTGCATTCCAGATAATTAGCACCAGCCATTGCAAGAGCCTCAATGGAAGATGACATATTTTTGGCTGCCTTTACCGACAGTAGAAAGAACCCAATTGGATGAAAGAAAATTCTTCTCGGGGAATCGTATCTAAGATCTAGGATGCATGAATAAATGTTCTTAATTATTTGAGCTACCCATCCTTGCATTTTTTTAGGGTTTAAATAGAGGTAATCTTAGTTGGAAACAAATTAAATTCCTAAACCAATAACTAGTAGATCTCTTTTGTTAACCAAACTAGGACTATTTTCTATTAGTTTATTTTTTTATTTTTTTGGTTTCGGGCAACCTAAAATCAAAGAAGCTCATATTTAACCTAATAATTTTCTCTCAACTTTTTCTTGGACCGATAATTTCCTTCTAAGTCGACTATATTATTCTGGTTTAGTTCTGCAAAATCTTTTCTTTCCGTTTCAAGGTTCTGAAAATACCAAAAATGCATTAGATTGTTCATTTGAAAAGATTACCAGTTACATCTTACCACAAAGCCACTCCACCACAACCTGCCCATACTTATTTTTTGGGTGTTTTTTACCCAATTATAAGGGCCCGTTTGGGAGAAGAGATTTGAGGTGTCCAAATCCAAATCACTCTGTTTGGGCCTATTTTCAAGTGGATTTGGAAAATTTGATAGGCCAAAATGTAAAGCTTTCATTTCAAATAGGTATTTGGGTGAGTTTGAGATCCAAACTCTCACTCATTCTTCTCTCCCATCCCATCTCGAGTGTGATCTGAATCTTCTTTGATTTATCATCTTTGGATGCAATATTTCTTCTGGGATAATTGTTGGTCTTGTTTGGTTGGTAAGAAACAGTGGGAAAACAGAAGGAAAGTTTTGTAATTATTAATTTCTGTACTTTATAATTACGCTTGTCTTCTCAATGACGTTTTCATTTCTAATTGTGCATTTGGATGAGTTACTGGGTTTTTTAAATTGAAATTCTAACTTAAAATTGGGGAAAAACCAAACCCAACCACAAATTGGGGAAAATCAAATAGCAGATTTGACCTAATCAGAGCACAAGAATTGTTACTACACCAATTATCCCATAACATTTTTTCACTATGCCCATGAACCAATTTTAGAGAAACCCAAGAAATGAAAAATAAAAAGGAGTGAGTGATTAAAAAGGAAGATTCAAATGTTCCAAGCAAAGGGTAGCCAGAAAAGCAAGAAATGCAAATCTGGGTTTAAGCCCCAAGACCATGGAGAATCAATTTATGCCTCCAGAACAAAGCCAACCAAGAAATTGATCAAAAGATCTTAACCCTTGCAGCCGAAAGAAGAGGCAATTACTGTAATAAAAAAAAACCAAGCAAAGACCCACTAAACAAATTCAAATAATCATGATAATTGCTTAACTACACACAGAAAATGACGAGAAAATGAAGAGAAGAACGCAGAGAGTGACGGAGAGAAGCATTGCAGGGAAGGATATTGGAGGAGAGGTTAATTGTGTGTATATATAGGCTCGTCTTAAAACCCTAGCTACAATACAAGGGTTTGGCTATTATAGACCGATACTGCGGTGTATTAGCATTTGCGAATTTGGTGGTGACTCTCTATCCCTCCCTCCTGCTATATACCATATTTGTATATTGTACCCCTGAATAGTTTTATGAATTTACCTCTTTGTTACATTTGGTATCTGAAAATGTCCCTATAATGAAAAACCTTCGTTAAAAATTATTTTCCTTTTCATTTATTTATTAAAATCAAGTGTTAGATTGAATTCTTGAATATGTTATTGTTTTTTATCAGACTTTTTCTTATACAAGTACGGGGAGGGTATTTGAACTCAAGTGCAAGAAAACTGGTCCACTTCCTTGCTCAACTGGCCTAACGCACGTATAGGTACATATTCATACATATGTTACCAATGTAATGGTTCTAATTAAATGGACGAATTAATCCTTTTTATTTCTTTCGAAAGTGACTAAATTCAAAATTCAATCTAAAACTCCCCCGCCTCAATGGCTATGGCTAATTTTAAATTTTCAAAGTCTTAAAAAAAATTAAAAATTAAAAATTAAAAAACACTAAAAGTTAAAAGAAATTATTTAAGTTGAGTGGAATGAGAGGAATTTCAAATCAAAACTACAAACTTTTAGTATTACCGGACTTCGATCATAACAAATGACTAGGCTAGGGAAGAACAAAGAATTGTATTATCCCAGCTAAAATCTCCACTGGTAAGCAGTCTTCAACAAATTTGATACCGCAAAAGGAAAAACCTGGTCCAAAACAAAATGCATTCCTCCAATCACAAACAGAAGCATGTCATCTACATAGCCGCTTGGTCATTTGAGTAAAGTAAAATGGCCACATATACATCAAACTAAATCACCTTCTCAAAGAATTCAAACAATATCAAACACCAGAACATAAATAAGAGCATAAATTTACAGTGGGAAGCATTCCACTATTTCTCCCTTCTTTTTCTTTGGCCAATTTCCATGCTGCATAACTCATTCAAGGTTTACCCCAACCAGGTATGTATTTGTTGTTGTTGTGTAATCCATTCATAAATCAGCCTTGCATGCGACGAAACTTGATTTATTGCTATATACTGCACCCGGAAAGCAATATGGTTTTACTGGTATCATCCCCTAAATCTAACAACAACGCAAGAAATATCATCTTTACTATCTCTTTTCAGTGCTTCAGCTGTTAGTTGCTTAGCTGCCTTCAGAGGGTCTTTAATCTTTCTTGCAATATCAACTGCCTCTTGATTATCCATGACCTAGATTATCACATACAGAAGAAAAAAAGTTATTGTCATGATATTTGAAGCACGCTCCGTTTAGGTGAATTCTTCCCCGTTTTTCTAGACTGCCAAAATAATTGGCACAATGCACCAAGGAGAAGAAAGATCAGGTAAAATGTTTCACCTTCCAAAGACCATCACTGGCAAGGATTAGAACATCAGTAGTATTGTCTACGAAGGTATCTTGTACGTCGGGATCTGATCGCAAATGTGACTTGAGGCTTTTGTCTCCAAAAGCACGAGAAACAGCCAGCTGCCCGTTGACCCTAGGAACGTCTCCTGAAAATAAAAGCGTGTGATAGAAGTCAGATCAATGAGAGGCTTAACATAAGCTCAATTGGTACCCTGTATGGTTACAGCTATAATACCAATGATAGATGCGGAATATTCATTAACATGAAAGACCCCATAATTGACACATGCAACTCACAGCTGCATCAGGAAAATATCTTAAGACTAAACGTTTTTCATACAAGATAACTTTCACTGGTTGTTTACTCATAATTAAAATTGAAAACAGAAATCCTGATTTGTGGTCTAAATCCCACTTGAAGAGTTTTATTACCCCCAAAATAAATAGGGAAGAGTTGGTGCATTGAAATCATGCTAGCTTCTTCTAAGCTTGCATTGCCATAACATCAGACAAACAGGCATGCAGACTGCTGAGACCAACTCCGGTAAACAAAGTATCAACAAACAAAGATGTCAATAGAAGGTAGATTCTCGAAAAAGGTCTTAGTTTGGATAAAAATCCCTTTTTATCTTGTGCACAGTGTCATCCAATCTTTAGTTGGAAACTTGAAAAACCGGATGCCTGCCCAGTGCCGGAAGGTCAAGGAAGTTGGTGACCTGATGAGACATAGTTCATATATTCAACATAATTACGTATTTACAGCCAGAGGAATCATTACCGCATGGCATAGATGGGGAGGTCAAGGGTATCACGGCACTACAAAGGCCTCCAGTAAAAAGATTACTGTCTGCTAAAAGTCAGAGGAAGCCAGATTCTAAAATCTATTTAAAAAAATTGTTCAAACAACTTCTACAATTTGGACAATAAGGACCTGATCGAGAATTTCCTACTATTCTTCAGAAGTGCTCAAGTGATTCATAAGAAATTATCAAGTCTTTGGTACTCAGATGGCTAAACTTATGAATGGAATAAGGTTTTACTTCTTTCTTTCCCCTTTCGTATTTACTTATTTGGAAAACTTAAAGTTGCTAAAAGTCTTAAGTTCTTCTGGAGAATGCAATTCCCACGAAGTATAGCCAACACAAATTTGAATTAAATAACAGAAGTGCAGAAAACTAATCCAAAGGATCAGCAAAGTCATCCTCTAAGACAAAGTAAGCTCATAGTTCAACTCCTATCTGAATGCTGATATTTTCTTGCAAATAAAATAGTTTATGGTATTGCTTCTATCTATTTGGTGTAAGAACTGTTGAACAATTTCAATTGTTGAGAAAGCGACAAAAGTCTTGGAATTTATCTCAGTGGAAAACCCTTGCAGCACAAAACTAAAATCTACATGACATATTAACAGATGAAGCACCACTTTAAAAAATAAAATAGTGAAAATTGATTACTTGTTCTTTTTCTTGAAAAACCAGTAATGTTCATTCAAAATGTTACAGTTTTACATGTGTATTTACACATTGAATGAACTTTCTAAACATCATTGCTGTAAAATACCTGGCATGTTTGAGACAAAGCCACCTTTGTTTTCAATGCTGCCTCGTTCAGTATTGGGCTCATGGTCTATAGACATCTGTACTGCCTGACCACCCTTTGAAAGAACTGCCCGTGAATCTCCAACATTTGCCACCCATAATCGCTGACCGTTTAACAATATTGCAGTTACAGCAGTGGACCCACCACGCCCCAAGTCAGAACTATGAGAGAGAATTGCCTGGTCCGTCCGCTCATAGGCTTTTAAGATAGATCTGTTAGGGTCGACCCAAAACTCTTCCTGCAATATTTACATGAAAATTGTAAGAATACATCACTCCACAATTTCTATGTACCTAAACAAGACAAATAAATGGAACTATCTGAAATTAGCAGCTACCTCCTTAAGGATATTTGAAAACAAATGCTTCTGTAGATATGCAGGCACAGTGTCTCCCAAATGGCCATCATATATAGCAAACAATCCTAACTCATGTCCTTGGCTCCGAACAAACTTAGCAACATGATAATCCTCCATTGGATGATTAGCTTTTCCTTTTACCAGGCTGAAACCATACTTTGCTAACCCATCGTGGCTTCTTCCCTTACCAGAGCCAGATGATGAACGTCCCCCATACTGCATAGAAAAATTATAAATAATACAACCTCAATCTTGTATAGTTCATAGACAGGCACACTCAGAAGGAAACAATTGTTTTCAACTTTTTGCTTCGAAACATAAAAATTCAGTTTCTAGTCCATTTACCAGGTAAAGAATGAAATTTGAGTTTCATGCATTAAGGCAAGCATAGAAGAAAATCGAGCTTGAATCTATTTCTTTTTTAGAATTGCTTTCCTTCTTAAGCTTCTTTTAAGTACAATGAAACAGAACTCTATTATATGGCTGTTGAGTAAAAACAATACACTTATTTTTAATGCACCAAACCAAGAGAGCAGCCAGTTAGAAACATGTTGGTTCATTTTTGGTCCGCACGTGTTGGCTCAATTCAGAAGTTCAGCACCTATGGAAATTGTGGCCTAAGTATTCTAGTATTGAAGGCAACTGAATATCCCTTGTACCCAGCTTCAGAAATGCAGCAGAAGAAAGTAAATACTCGGCTTTAGCATCCTCAGTCAAGTAGAATACCCAAAATCACTTCAATTTACCAAATATTGCAAAGCAGTTCCTAAGATCATATCAGAAAACCAAAACACACAACATCGGTAGAGAACAGGAAAAGATGAAATAAATGAACAAAGAAGAATGAACGATCATGATACCCCTTAATCCCAAAAGAGCATATTAATCCAGCTGACCATAACAATTAATAAAACATAATTTTCAAATCCACCCGAAAGCTGATGGATATCCTACTAGAAAAATCAAGTACATGAACAAAATTCCTCAATTGAATTACACATATAGTCCCAGAAAATATCAAAAACCATGCTTTATAAGACTTATGATTGAGAAAATATACATCAAACAAAAAACAAACAAAACAAAATAAAAGGACTGCATATAAGGGGCATAAGAAGTGAAAAAACATGATCACCTGAGAGTAGGAACCGCTAAAACAGCATAACCTATCCATAAAAAAGGAAGTACTGGAGCTAAATCTTCAGCATCCAACTCTTGTAATCACCTCCAATCCAAATTCCAAACCAGACCCACCTTCCAAGATCAAAACTTGTTGCCTAAATTCTCAAACTGCACCATGAGAACCAATTTCAATCATTATAAACAAAGCAAGCAAAAACCTTTTTGAAAAAACAAAACAGCCCTAAAACCCACAAAGCCACTAAGAACAAAATCCACAAACGAGTAAAAACAGGAACTGGGTACCCGGGATTTTGGTCTTACCACCCAATGAAAGCTAGAAAATGGCTTGGCTTTTGTTTATTTGGCGGTGCCCCTTTCTTCTTCTTCTTCTGATGACTTCGCACAAGCAATTGAATAAAAACAGAATGGCAATGATGACGAGTAATAAAGAAATAAAAGAGAGAACATTTGAAACCTTTTTCTTTAAAAAGGGAAAATAAAATAAAACTGGAGAAATTAAAGTTTTATGCGAGCTTAGGAACTGTGTGATGATTTATAACCGCTATCGTGGGAGTCTGGGAATGAATAATTAATTAATTTTTTATTTTTATTTTTACTTTATTTTAAAGGTCCTAAAGGAAACTGGAAAAGGATGCCATAAAACAGAGACTTCTTCGCTGTTGACTTTTTGCTGCCTCTACTCTCTTCTTCATTTTCAGTCCAGTCTGTTTCTTTTCTTTCTTTCTCTTCCTATGCTGCTTTTTCGTATTTCACTTTTGTTTTTGTTTTTTACACACGCGGTTTTGTATTTGTCTTTTTCTAAGCACACGGTTTTGTATTTTGTACAAAATATTTGTACCTAAATACTCCAAGGAATATTTGGGGAAAGCTAAATACTACAAGGAAGACTCTTTAATATTCATTATTAGTATGTAACGCTTGCACGGCTGATATTATACTCTAAAGTTTTATTACTTTAACGATAAAAATTCATGATCATTAATTGTTGAGTCAAAGTTCAATGGTTGACTTTCAAACTTGATTCAAATCACAATAATGTGCTTAAATCTTTAAAATTAATGTCAAATATTAGATTTTGATCCGAAAATAATTGACCGCCAAATTTTTTGATTCTTGGGGACCAAGAAATATGACTTAGTTCGACCAAAAAAAGAAAGAAATATGACTTAGTATTATATTATAGGGTTATGTATGCATATGTTTGTACTAGTGTTGTATTCAAATGAATGAATATCATATGGGATGTTTTTAGTGAACAGATATTCTTATGCACCAAAAGAATGAGTTTTTGATTGCCATTATCTTTCGGATGTTTTTATTTATTGCCATAATGGATTATACCATAATTAATTTAATTTAATTATAGATTTTTTTAGTATAAAAATGATCTAAACTATAGGGGGAGGAAAGTTTCTCACACACACACCATCACGAGTCATGGAGATTCGAATTTGAGACCACTAGTCTGAAGTCAAGGGCCTTTTCTACTAAGCTAGGCCTTTTTCACTAGTCTAATACTTTCGAAAGAAGAAAAGGAGTTTCTTAATAATTTTTCAAGTGAGCCATCCGTATCTTAGGTGAGAGTTGTTTGTTTCCAACTTCTATACACCAATTAGGGTTATTTGTTTTTGGAGCAACCAATTAGGGCAACATTGCTAAGAAATGCAAAAGGGTTATTCTTTTTGGCAAACGAAAGGACCTTTTGACCATACATATTCTCCACTAGACTCTTGTTTTTTGAGAGATAAAGAAATTCCACCTAACTACAAAGGTCAACGGTAAAGGATTTTGTATTAATATTCGTCCAAATACATGCCTTTTATTTCAGGAATAATATAATGTCTAATTTATTATGGAATAAAACGTTATTAATTAGAGCAGAAGATAAAAAAATTTTAGAGACTATCGCAATCTTAAAACTCTTCACAATTTTTTGGGTGAGGGATCAATCACAATCTGTTTTTGACCCACAAAGGATCGCAATCTTTAATCAGCTTATCATACGGAGTCTGTTACTTCACGTTTTGCTGGCCACTACAAAACATACTTAATTGACTCACCCTTTGAAAAGACGGTAAATGTTTACTAGTTTCATAAGCACTTATTTTACTTTTTTTTTACTTTTTTTTTTTTTACAAGTAACTAAAGATAACAAGTCTTGGAATTTCTTATTGTTTTTACAAAATTTGATGTTTCATTAAATTTAGGTGTTTTTACAAGATTAATGGTCTTAACTTCGAACCCTAATATCACATCCTCTCTCAAATTTTGACCAAAAATTATTATTACGCTTTTTTTTTTTTCTTTCTCAAATAGGTATATTACTCTGAAACATATATGTATGTATGGACAAAATTTGTAGCTATACTGTTGGTATATTAATGTAACCAAAATAAAAGTTCGATCTCCAAGGATAACATTTCAGCCGCCCCTTCGTTTTGGTTTCTGAGTAAAAGATGCAAAAGCAGAGGAAAAGAAGACATGAGCATTACAAGTCCAAATAGTTTGGAGGGGGTTTCATTATTATGTCTGATATAGGAGTCTAAATTATTTTAAAAAAATTCTACATGAAATAGACTTTAGAAACACATCTAAAGCCCATTTACAACATAACAAAGAGGTTTTGAACTTCTTATAATTTACAAAACTACCATCAGGTCATGATATTTAGTTAGAGATATCTAGTTAGATATTTAATTTCGAGTTTAGAACCAAAGAAAAAGTGGAGCCTGATACAGGTCATGAGATGAAGCACACTGTCCAACATTATGAGCCGCAAAGTTGCAGTACCTGGCCATGCTAAAGCTCTTTTGATACATCATTTTCCAACCAGAAGAAGAATCTTGATTTTCTATGGAATTAATAAAAACCACCCTCTGTAGTAATATAAGCTGCTAACCCTTCTGTGATTGCTAAGAGAGCAGCCCTTGCTTCACCTAGAGTTGGATCAAATTTAATGGCAGCAACAAAGTTCATCTTGAACCAATATATAATTCAGGTGGAGGAGACCATTTGGAGGGAGAAACAGGTTTAAAATGTTTGAAGCAAACAGAATGTAACTTTGTCAATCAGGTCATCTTAGGAGGCTCATGGTGTTTTTGAACACTTGCTGAGAACAGACCACACAAGATATAATAAAATTTATGCAGAAAAAGTAACAAATCAGCAGCTTCAGTGCTGTTAATTCCAAAAGCAGGATATGGAACTAGTAAAGATTTGATCCACTTTGAGATGGTGGCTGGTGCAAGTAACTGAACCCTAATTGGCCAGACTTGCAGCCATATTATAACTACACTGTGGCTGAGGCCCTCAAAGCCAATAACCTCAAAGCATGATTCTGATTTAGAGTCCTCAACAGCATCTACCATTTTACCTAATCACAAGAGGTAAATGGGGTTTATAAATGCCTTTTACAAATCACAAAGAGATACAGATCCAATTACGTGAGTTCTCATCCCAGCCTTCCACACTGATGAAACAAGTTTGCAGACTAATTATCTACTTAACTTCCAGATTACCCTTTTGAGTAAACTTGATTTGTTCACAGCTTCCTGTCAGTTTTGGTCACATTGCATTTTCTTGGAGTATTTTATAAATATAAATATATAGTCAGTGGGAGTTTTTCAAAGTCCCAAAGAAAAATGGTTAATGGGATGCAGCATCTAATCTACTTTATTAAGCAAATCATCTTCATCATCCCATATAATAATCTTATAAGATAATAAAACAGAAATTCATAATCATTACTTTTTTCTTTTGTACTCAATAGGTTTGAGCTTTCATCTAGTGGTACATAGCTGCTTCATCTTGATCCCTCATCAAATCATTTGCATCTTTAAAGCTCCTAGGTAATATATTTGTGTTGACTTCTGCAGTGGTCCTGAATCTGATGCTTTTCTACTAAGAGAAATGCAGGCTTTTGATGCTTCTTCCAGAGAAAAAAACAGTAAAAATTGGCCAATGGCTGATCAATTATGAATTGGTAGGCTTTATGCCCTATTAAGACAGGCATAACCTCTACTATGAGCATCTCATGATTCTATATCATTTGCTTCTTAGTATGGCACCAAAAGAGCCCATTAATAAGGTTCTCCCAGACCATGATTCACTTAATATTTTTATGAGGCATTGTCTTTTCTCTCCACTTTTCCTACTTTTCAAATTCTTTTATTTATTTATTAATAAGATTCGAACTTCGAACCTCCTTCAACAAAGTGAAAACTGAATGCCACGAGACCAAATCATTTTCCGGTACAAAGTAAAATTACAATATATCAAAAAGAAGTATATAGGTTATCTTTCAGCTACATGGCAGCACCTCTCTATTTGTCCAACACACAGCCAATAAAATCTTCCCTTTTATCAAAAGAAATAAATCTATTAACCTGAGCTGCAATGCAATACTGTTGTTTGCCTATCAAAACAAAAAAAAATCTGCAATATTCTTTAACCAATTAATGCTGGTCCAGGAAGTTGAATGATGTTAATTTAAGATTTGCAGCAATATGAATGCCTTTTTTAAAATAAATAAATAAATAAATATATATATTTAAATTCATGTTGAATGCTTGTCAGAATGAAGGGTGTCAATTGGCAGCAAGGCATTGAATTTCCGAAAAACCTGGTGGTGACATCTGTTTGCTACATATTAAATTCTAGGAAGGTCTGCATGTGATAATTGGTCCTAACATCATTAATCGTTAGTCAAATATATTGTTCTTGATCTAAATGAAGTAGGGTCGAGCAAAAATCAAACTTTTGATGTAAATATGAAGATAAGTGCTTTATCATTAAAGTCAGAAGTTTTCGCTTAAATCTTCGTTAATAAGTTTCATGTTAAAGTTTCATAGCTGATGTGTAGCAGTGGAGCTGCCAATATTAAATGAGACTCAATTCTGCAACCAAAACTAAGAACTTCTGCACAATTTGTTCAATTTGAAATTTTGCTTTGCAAGGTTGTCTAGTTCCTTCACTAAGCCACAAACTTTGTCGCTTGCTTTGTAATTATTCTTGGTAAAATTTTACAAATGAAATTCAAAGGTTGAATGGACACTGTGTTCCATGCAATGGAATTATAGGATATGACTCAATGAGCATAATTACATTTCACCAAAAGGTTAAAAAAAATCTAACTTTCTTCTCTTGTTTCTCTTCTTGTTAACCTGCTAGCTGATACTGATATGAGCCATTCACTGTTGCATTTGACCTAGTTCTTGAACATGACAGATACTTTTGTAATCGACAGATGGAAGCCCCACATCAAGTTTACTAGTTCTGATACCACCAAATTGATTCCCAAATACTAAAAACGTATGCTATTCAAATCAATTTCCAAAAACAAACAAGAAAAAAGATATTTAGTCCGGCTTCAATAAATTATGCACAACTACAAACCAAAACAATTCATGGCAAGAAAGTATGATGTATAAAATTCCATAACATATATGGAAAATATCCTTGTGACAGTGCAGACAAACTCCTTTTTTTAATGCAAGAAATACTGCATATATATGTAAGTGAGTGCTAGAGGTGGCCATCAGGTCAAGCTCAAGCCCTCTGACTTTTTGCAATGTCTAATTCATTTTCAATTTCTTCCCCTAAACTTGTCTTGTCCACTGGACACACCGCCGTGCAAGAAGCAGGGGCAACTGGTACTCAGAAGAAACGTACAGTTAAGGCTGAAATTTCTACTTCAATCTTCCAAAGGGTAACTGATAATACATCCATTTTTGTGGTTAAATCTTTCTTTTGATTCAACAATTATTGTCCGTGAAAGTGGAGACTGAGTGTCACTAGGCCAAAAGATAGTTGGCTTTCACAACCATAATTGTTGTGATCATCTACTAACCAAGAGTTTTAATTCCCATTTTCACCATCTGGGATGTCTTTGTTTGTGTGAATAGATGATGGCAGAGCTTGTGGGCACATACATTCTTATATTTAGTGGCTGTGGGGGCTGCTCTTGTCAACAATATACAATCTCTTACAATTGTGGGCATAGCACTTGTATGGGGTCTTGCTTTTACGGCCACTGCATATGCAGTTGGGCATGTCTCTGGTGCCCATTTCAACCCTGCAGTTACCATAGCCTTGGCTGCTGGCCGCAGATTTCCATGCAAACATGTGAGACAATAACACCGAAGTTTGAGGGTTTCTTGATGAAATAACTTGTTTATAACATTTAATATAAAATGTTTTCCCTTTCCTTCTCTTAAAAACTTAGTAAACTAACTTGTTCTGAAATGGAAAAGATAAAGATAGAGTCGATATGTGAATCGATGTCTCATGTTCTCATCTTAACTTACATCTCCGACTCAATCTTGACTATAACACGGCCTTAACATGGTAATAACATGTTAGTTTTCTAAATTTTTATTGGATATGTAAACAGATAAGTCTTTTAAAGAAACCCAAAATTATTCAAGGGTGTCTCTAAACATTTTCAATTGTAACTTGGTTAAAATATGCTTGGTATTGTTGTGTAGGTACCTATGTATATCATGTCACAGTTGTCGGGAGCAACCCTAGCAAGCCTGACCCTGAGGCTGTTGTTTAACGACCAAAACAACATTCAAGCAACCGTGACTCAGTTCTCTTATTCAACAACTTACATACAAGCCCTCACCTGGGAATTTATAAGCACTTTTATATTGATGTTCACCATTTGTGGTGTTGCTACTGATGACAGAGCGGTAAAATCATCTACTTTGTAGGCTTTGCATTATAGAATTTCATCAACCCACCCATAAATATGTTTTGATAACCCCAACAAGTTCATTTTCTCCCTTTCATTTTGGTGCAAGAAAATACTAACCCTATATGCTTGACTGTCAAAAACAGAGCAAAAATATCTTTGGAATTGCTATAGGTGCTGCTGTTGTGTTTACTGTTATGGTTGCTGGGTAATTAACTCCTCAGTAAAAATCTAATAACTGATTTATTACAATAGCTTTGCATTTTACCTTCATTGTTATAGCACTAGTCTGCTGAGTTTTGTGACATTTTTTTATGCATTGGAATCTGCAGGCCTATCACTGGAGCTTCTATGAACCCTGCCAGAATTTTTGGCCCTGCTACCGTCACTGGTATTTATAAGAATATTTGGGTCTACACTGCAGGCCCTATTCTTGGAGCCATTGCCGCTACTATGGTGTACAGTGTTCTCAGGGTACCTACGCCGGTAGGATCTGATGACAGTGTTCTCCGTTCACCCACGTCTGTAAAATCTGATGAGAACGCCAGTGTCGTACACAATCCTGTTTACTCAAGCAACGCTGATCTGATAGCCAGAACACTTGCACAAGTGTGAAGTTTAAAGAGGAGTCTTGGCTATGCACAAAATCACTCTGGTCATGCCAAATAAGATGTAGAACGATTCCTTACTTTTAACAAGATTTCTCATATCCCCAAAAGTAAAGAACTATCCCTATACTCACAGACATCTTCAATCGTGTAGTTCGTCTCTTTCGCATTGATATTGCATTAGTATGTAAAGATATTGGGGCAGATACTTAGTGGGTGCAATTTCCATAACAGATCAGTAAATTTCCAAACCTACAACAAAGTGTGGATACATAGCATACGTTATAAGTATCTGCTACCAATAGAATGAGAAAGCAAAAACCTGAGTTTATTCAATGACTACATATCTTATTTCACTCTCTTCCTTTATAAGTACAACATTGCTATACAACAGAGCTGCATTATAGTAGAACAAGAAAAAAGAAGAAAAGGATAGCTAATAAGTTGCCTGTATTAATTAGAAAATATCACACACAGGAGGTCTACTGCTGTTTGAGGTCACTCGTGGACAGGAGAAAGGGTTGGAAGGTCAATGTGGAAGATATGTTCACCTTCCCCAAATCCATTTGATGGCGTGCATCACTTCACCACACCACACTTTTTTTTTTTTTTTTTTCCCTATTTGCATCTATATGTTTTACCTGTAAAAGAAGAAAATTGGGAGTGAAAATGAGATAGCCAGTGTACGAATATAAACATAAACTCTCAAACAAATAGGCATTCACTTAATGCTTGGTGATACATTGTTTTAGAACTTAACTCCTCAAGAAATTTAAGTAATACACCAACAGACCCAATTCCATTTTGTGATATGCCTCAAAGCTAAGCTTCTTAACTGCTTAGGCAAGAGGAAGGTTTTAAAAAGTCTGCTTGGCGAATTGTTCAAAAGTTCTTACCCAGTTTGAGATAGCCGCCTCCAATTCATTATTTGGTGAGACTGTGGATGTCTTCGCAAGTAAGAACTTGTTCCAATGCTATTGTCATCACTTGCAAACTGCTCCGAGTAGCTAGAAGTTGAAGGAGACCAGACTGGAACTACCCCTCCATCCCTCTCTCTCCTACTGCTACCGGAAGATTCTGCAGTGGAATCTTCAATAGCATGTTGCAGCCCTATTGCGGCATTTGGTTGTGGCAGAGTGTTGTTACGAATAGTCTGCAAAACCCCTTGGTTTAAAGTGTCTCTTCTTGGTTCTTGATTCACCATTTCATTCGTAGGCACTTCTCCTCTGGTTTCTTCCACCAAATTTTGAATTTCCAATGAACTTTCTTCCTCTTCAACTCTCACCAAAGATGTAGTCATGCTTGGGACCATCTGATCTTCATACCTTCGGGTGGCAGGAAGGTTGTTCCTCACGGGTTCATAATTTTCCTCCATTTGTATGTCTTGAGGAAAGGCAATTGGGGTTGATTCAGAGGAATCTCCAAGCCCTTCTTCAGTTCCATTTTCAACAGCAGCTCTTGAAGCAGCTTCGTGCTGCCACATCTCTAATAATGCTTCTTGCAACCTGGTTTTCGCCGCATCTATTCCTACAATAGGGAGAGGGTAATTCGATCCTAATTCAATTCCAGCTGCTTGGAGTACAGATTCTGGTGCATTCCATGGGTGGTGTATCCATTCAGTTGGAAGTCTGGCAAGTTCAGGAAGCCACTTTCGCACATATTCTCCATTTGGGTCAAATTTGTAACCTTCAAACTGTAGAAATCAAATCAATATGAGATTTTTTATTACTGAAACTTGATCAACTAAGACTGGTAATATTGCATTAATCCCCTCAAACAAAGAGGAGCATGAATCAATTGTCAACTTTCAAAATTGCGTCTGCACTCGATGCTTCAGACACAAATATAGCTAAAAGTGAAGAAACATTATATAAACAAAGCTTTTCAACACAAGATTTTTACAGGTTTTCATGTATGATTTGATAGTCCATGTGTGAAAACAACTCCACGAGCTTCATTTTTAATACTTTAAAGAGCAGCATGTCAATGTCCATAAAAAGCAAAAACCCCTGTATTCATCAATACTGTAGACCAAAGATTCCTAAGGGGTACTGTTGATGACCACCAATTACACTGCCCTTATAAACCTAGTAGCCACTACTGCCGGGGCCTTTCAGGTGAGGCACCATATGAGAGTGGAATCAAGGCAGAACTATGTCTCCCAGGCTTTTGAGAAATTGCTTCTTATGAACAGTCATGAGCACTGACAAACAAGGTGCACTAGATTCTATTCATTATTGATGACCTTTGATGAGGGACATTAGAATATCGAGCTGAAACTATATGTCTAAGATTCGAAAGCCAGAATTGCAACATATGAGTAAAAAAGCATGGATAAATTTTTTGCCTTGTAAAATTTAGAGCTGTGTGTGTATGGTCTAAAATTCAAGATAATCAAGCTCAACATTCACACCTGTGGATTATCTATGCGGTCAAATTCACGACCATCGGGTATAGTACCAGATATATACTGCCAACCAAGAGCATCACTTTCAAGATCAGCATCTAAGAGTGTATCCCAGAAATACTTCATTCCCCACCTCCATGGAAGCTGTAGAACCTTTACAAAAAAACTAGAAACTACTACTCGTATACGATCATGCAGCCAGCCTGTGGCCCACAACTCTCTCATGCCAGCATCCACCAATGGATAGCCAGTTCTACCTTGCCTCCATGCCTTAAAATAGCTCTGATTTATAATCCAGGGGAAGAACTTTAGGTGCCCAAGAAGAGGTCTTTCGTGACTGTAAGGATGATTAAAACTAATGTACCTTGAATATTCCCTAAGACCAATAGACTTCAGAAACAAGTTCACACTCTCTTCACCAGCCTTGTTGCCTTCATTGGCCCAAAGAACCTGCTTGATGCAAACAAGATGAAATGCTTTTCTCACACTTAGCTCCCCAAAATGCAAATGGGGAGAAAGTAATGATGTTGTGGCACCATCAGCCTTCCTGCGGTTTTGAGAGTACTCAAGTAATGGTCCATTTATAAATGTGGTCAGAGCCTTATCAGCGTTGCTCCACCCAGGTGACCAAGCTCGAGCAAGAAGCGCATTGCTTCCCTTCTCTGATTCATCTTCAAAAACCAATGTATCAGAAGGGCACCTTGATGTGTCACCTGAAAAGTTCATGAACTTTCAAATGTTAATCTAATACATGAACTGAAAGGTGTTTCATGAAAGTATTACTTGAAATTCTTGTAGAAAAAGTACGCATACTGGAGGAATCAGGAAACCTATAACACGCATAGAGCAACAACAGAAGAAAAAATAAAAAACCCAACCTAAGCCAGCAGTGAACCCTGCATGTTCACCAGTAGCATAGTCAAGACAATTACTCCCACCTTAGAGGCTATATAAATATCATGAGGCCTATCAAGGCAGTGACATAATTCCAGCACCAAAATATTTGTTGAAATATAAACAGGATGAGAAACAAGATGGGACATAAGATACAATAAGATGCTTGATGTGTATTGATATTGAATACAGTTGAAGTTCAAGAATAATTTGAATCCAAATAAACCTGATATAATTCTCTTAGGGGGGAGAAGCGGTGCATCTGGGTCATATGGCATGCTAAGGCATCTTCCCCAAAAAGCATCGAAGGTGGTGAACGGGCGACCATTGACATCATTAACATCCCATGGTTCGTAGAGCAAATCCGCATTAAAGGAACGCACAGCTATGCCTTGAGCAGTTAAAACCTCCTTGGCCCGGTGATCCCTAACCAGTGATATAGGATCTGAAATATAAAGATTAAGCATTAAATTGCAAAATGATTTTTTACTTTGATTTCCTCAAGTGTAATGGAAATACAAGAATTAACTAAATGAAGAACAGAAGGATCCTTAGACAGAACACACAAACTCTGTTCCTTGTAACTAAATATGTTGATAGTTAAAAAATTCTTCTTTTTATACTTTAAAAAATTCAATTAGGCTTAATGAACAAATCATAACTGAATCTGTTCCCACTGTTGGTGAGAAAGGACCACTATACTACAAACAATCAAATAGCATTTTTGCCCCAATCAAGAAACCTCAACACTGTCAACAGCTACTGAATAGTAAATCACCCAAACAGGAACATGGTAGGTAATTAATCAAATACTCAAACAATTCAGCCAGACACCAAAGCACCAACCTTTTTGAATTTGATAAGAAAACAAATTGAATTACTTTTCAACCAATACTACAGATTTACATGCCAACCCAATAAATTTATTGAACTAGCCCCAAACCCAGAAGAGGAGAGAAAATCAAAACGCCTATAGAAATCAGAATCATCCCTATATTCAAGACACAAAAACCAGATCATTGAAAAAGAAGACATCTTTAAAACTATTGTAACATATAAGAATTAAGAAAATTGGTGTAACAGATAAGAACTGACCATATAAGTGGTTGAAGAAGAGCTGAGTGGCACCAGTGGAAATAACAACCTCAAGAAGAGAAGAAACACTGTCAGTGGACCTCTTGGTGATGAGAGATGTGCCCAGACTTCTCAAAGAGGAATCAAGATGAGCCAAGCTGTGTTTGAGCCACCATCTTGACACCCTTCCCGGGTAATATGGGCCTTCTTCCTCAGGTGCCCAAATAAAGACACAAACCACACTTCCTGCTCTCACTCCAGCAGCTAAAGCTGGGTTATCTTCCACCCTCAGATCTCTCCTGAACCAGACTACACTGCATCCACCACCTGACATCCCCAAAAAATATTTCACCAACCAACAAAACCCAGCACAAGTATTTTCTATCTCAAACTAATATACCCATCTGATATATCTCTCTCTGTGTCTTTCTCTCTCTTGGAGCCAGGGGGGTTGTAATTAATCTTATCTTTTGCTCTGTTTCTCATACTTTAGAGTTTTATGAGGATGGGAATTTAGACCCAACAGGAAAAAAAAAAAGTTCATTTCTTTTTCAGGAGTGAAGGATTTGATTTTTGCCCTTATCTTTTACTTTTCTTTGTTATTTATTTATTCCTAATTTTTTGGATGAAATTCTCCCCCATGCAATTTAGGCTAGTTGCTACAAAAACGCCTTTTGGGCAGAGAGAGAGAGAGAGAGAGAGAGAGAGAGAGAGAGATGGGCTGGGGGGCTGAAGTGAGTGAATACGATTGGTTAGTGCCAATGGAGTGGGTGGTATACAAGTTACAACAAATTGGTAGGCGAACTGCAGCCACGACTTTTATTTTCTATATTTTTATATTTCTCTTATCTTATTATTACGCAACAAAACAAATCCCCATCCACCTCTCCAGTTCCTTCTCAAATCCCGTCTTTACCTTGACAGGGTGGAAAATATTTCTTAGCTTGCTCGGCGAATTTCTTTAATAAATTAATTTTGTTTAGATTCATATGCAACATGACATCGAAGATCTAGCTCTACAGGTCATGAGTTGAAAACCTTGACTCCTTCTTTGTTGAGAGAATCTTATATCCGGAAGTTAAACTTTAGCATAATAATAATATTATGGATTTTAATTTCCATTGTGAAGATATTGAATATTTTGAGAAAATATTATATTGGGGCGTTAAAGTTTAGCATATTAATAATGTTATGGATCTTTATTTCCATGGTCAATTAATTTTAAGGGACATTTTGAAAAAGGTCAAATGAGGGAGAAATATTTTTAAAATAAGTCAAAATGGACAAAAATGCCTTTATTTATTTTTAGATTTCTTAAGGAATCTTTTACATTTACATGTCTTTTGTTTGAAAGTTGAGGTGTTTTTGTCTTTTTTGAAAAAAATTGGCTTTTTCTAAAAGTGAATGTTTTTTTGTGGCTAAAACTTAAATTTACTTAATTGTAAATTGAATACTTTAATTTTCTTATATTCAGACGTTAAATTTAGCATAACAATAATGTTGTGGATCTTTATTTCCAACATCATTTAATTTTATCATAGTAAAATTAGGAAAAGTATTTAAGTGGATTACTAACAACAACATGAATTTATGAGTAAGTTATCGATATGGGACTTATACATCGAATACATACCAAAAAAGAAATCTCTTGCTTAGTGTTTAATCACCATCATTTGTCATTTCACATTGAATTGTCTCTAGTCTAATGCAGCCAGTCTCAGTCATGATTTAGGGTTTTGCTACTTGGGGAGAGATTTTGTTTCTATAATTAATCATTTATCTCGTTGTCTCAACTTGGGATTGCACAATTGGCAGCTTGGATTTTTGAAGGGGACATCTGGCATAGAGAGATAGGCATGCAGCATGCTGACTCTTTGCATTTTGGTTTTTTATTCTTTAGGTGGGCTAGTCCTTTTTTTTGGGTTTGGGCTCTTGATAAAGCTTTGTCGTATCATAGTGGTCAGATTCCATTTATGCGTCACTGTTGGAAGTGAATTGTGATGTGGCGCTCAAACAAATTCCATTTTCTAATGCATCATTTCCAACATTACATTTCTTCTTCTTGTTCTTTTTTTTTTTTTTTTTAAATACAAAACTTAATGTATTTTCTATAAAAAGTTTTTTTAAATTTAATTTCTGCACAATAAAATTTGTTGATAAATTTCTGTACGGTAATTTATAACTGGATTACATACCACCAAATAATAATAATATTTGGATTCCAATAATAATATCCAAGAATTATTTCAACAAATCTCTTTGGAGGTCCAACGACAGCTCGTGCCAAGTTGATGGTTTGGTTGTTTTTAAACTGAGTTCACAGCGTTACGGAAACATGTATTCTAAATTGACCCAAATTAAAGAGTAATTCTAGTAGCATCCAAAAAACAGGTCACTAAATCCAGTCTAGTTATTTTTCTCACTAAAACACAAATTTAGAAAATTAAACTTTTACCACCACACCTTACTATATTCCAAAAATACACCCTGGAATAATTAATTATATGATCCTTTAAAATTTACAAGAAGAAAAGGGTTATTAACAGAAATGATCCCCAAACTATTGCTCCAGTATCATTTTGGTCCACCAACTAAAATTTTCATTTCAATGGCCATTCAACTTTTCATTTAGTATCAAAACAGTCCTACCGTCAAAGTCTATCAATTTTAAGGTTAAATTAAGGGGTTAAACCGTTCATATAAACTAAACATCATCTCAGCTCTCAGCTCTCCCCTTCCCCCACCTCCCCTATGTTTTTTTTTTCTCATCTACAATAACATAAGCAGCAACCAACACAATTTTTGAAAACCAAATCAAAGAAGTAGAATGTGTTCAGTGTCCCTCGCTCTTGAGTTTTGGGCGATATCATTTCTTCAATTTTTTGCCCAAATTAGAATTTTGGGGCTTGGGGCTTGGGGTTGTGGGTTGCGGGTGGGGATGAGGTGGTCAGGTTGTGAGGGAGAATAAGCAGAGGGGTGTGTTGGGGGAGGTTGCAAAGTTAGGGATGAGGGTGGTGACTGGTGAGTGTCATTATTTTCCCGTACAGACTTTAGAAATGGGTGTATTCAATTAGGATTGTATAAGATTTTGAAAGATTTTTTTTTAAGTGACAGATTTCCTGGAATTGTATAACTCCTATAGGTTTTACCCGGATTTTTAATAAACTTTTATAAACTTTTATTATTGACTTCCATACTTTTGTATGAACTTTTGTTATAGATTCAGATCAATTTGCATAGACTTTATTACTCTTTCTTCCCAACACTATTTTCTTTACCTAACCTTCCATAGACTTTATAACTCCTATAGGTTTTACCCGAATTTTTAAGAAACTTGTATAAACTTTTGTTATAGATTCATATCAATTTACATAGACTTTATTACTCTTTCTTCCCAACACTATTTTCTTTACCTAGCCACTAATCGACCACTGAAAGCTATTTTAGTTATATGATTCGGGTGCGTTGAAACCTGCAGAACGGACGTGATGGGTATTGATGGTTTCTCCTCACATTCACATGTCAAGCCATAATATTCATGGAAGACCAAACTCCCTGACTCCTATTTTTCAGTCCTTCTTTTCCTCTGCTAAAGCCTCAGCTCTGTTGGGTTTGAACAATACCTAGAACAAGAAGAAAGGAAAAGAAAAAAAAAGGCAATGTCTTGAATAAGAGAAAGACACTTCAGAAATAACAAACTCAATTTGATTAGGCTGTTAGGCATGGAAGTGTGTCTGTCATCTTGCACTCAAATTCGATCTTCTTCTTTCATAAATTATTTAGATAATCGTTTTAGTATATATATATATATATATATATTTATTTATTTATTTATATACGCGAAGTTTAAACACAGGGCATCTATGTTAAAGCCATTACATCGAATTAATTAGAAGTTCATACAAAATCCCCTTAAGCATGCATGTAGTCAAAACTAACTTTTTGGAACCCTTTTGTCAACTCCCTAATTGGCTCTAATTAGAACTAGGTTGTCTACAAAATTGAATGCCTCGGCCACCAAATTTATTATTATTTTTTCAAAAAGGTCAAAAAAATAAAACAGAAACTTGAACATGAGACCTGTTCTTGTATGAATCATCACAATTTGATGAGGGGACTGAATCCAATTAGAGATGGACATGCTCTAAACAAATTACTTGCAAGAAATTATAGAAAGAAAAAGAGAAAAGTCACGAAGTTCATGGATCAATAATTGAGAGCTTGATGCCTGCGTCATGAAGGAGGAGGCGGCATTGGTGCTGAACAAGTACACAGCAAAACTCCTCACCAATTACACCAATTAGTGTCCAAACAGGAAAAACAAACTCTGGACAATGTCACCTTTTTAGCCCAAAATTAGTGCACATGTCATGTGTGCCCTAGCAGCTACAGACAAGATATGATGATAGTCTTGTTTGCAAGGTCCCTTTTCATCTCTAACCTCTCTCTCTGTCTACCAACCAAGCATCAACGCATGTATCAACCAGAAATGGTTGATCTGCCATTCAATCATTGAAGAACATATTGGCTCGTGATTAGGGGTAACGGAATTGAAAGATTGGTTTGGTTAGTAACTTATTTATTGATTTGCCTATGGCCTTTACCAAAAATCTCGGTTTACTCTTTGACTTTGCAATTGGGACAATATGCCTCATGTGCTTTTATCTCGTGTCCTATGTGCTCTCTTCCGTAAATTTTTTCAATAAAACCATTAACTTGCTGATCTGAAAATATAACTATTAGCATGTGCAAAATCTCAACACCAGCACATTAATTTTGCATTTATTTCTTCTAATCACATGTGTTGAAAACAAAAAAAAGTTACTACATTGATTTCTTCTAATCAGTGATGTTGGGGATGAGATTTGGAGATGGGATCTGGATGATGATGATGATGGTGACAACCGCAAGGGTGGGTGTGGCTTGTGGTGGGTTGTTGTGGAGCTGCGGCGGGGTGGCTGGGGAGGGGTCGAAGGTTGCTGCGATGGGATGGTTGGGGAGATGAGGGAGGAGGGGCTGCTGGATTCTTTTTAAAATATTTATTCAAAAACCCATTTTAGCATGACATATTATACAAAAATCCATATAGAGCTTATTTGGAGAGAAAAACCCAAACTAATCACTTGTCAGTCAGGTGTCATTTTCTAATTGGTTGTGTTAAAATTTTATAAGAACCAATTAGAAAATGACAATTGGTTAGTTTTGGTTTTTTTTTTTTCCCTCTGTCCAAATAGGTTTTATAAGGGTTTTTGTATAAGAAATGTCATATTGAAATGGGCCTATTTGTGGAAAGCCTCTTTTTTTGGTAACTTTTTATTTTATTATTATTAAATAATTGTAGCTTCTTAAAAATGTTTGTAATCTTTTTTGGATTTTAACTTACAAAATAAATAAAATGTCTACGCCACATCTACAAGTTAACAATGTTAGTGATCAAATTGACGGAATGGGACAATTTGAGACACGAAATAAAAGTATATGGGGCATATTGACCCAGTTACAAGGTCATAGGTAAATTGAGATTTTCGATAAAACTCAGGGGGTAAATCAATAAATAAGCCTTGGTTAATTGCTATATAAAATTATAAATGGCTTATTAGGAAGTAGTAGGGTGGATACATTCTTATTTCAATTGGTTTCATCGAAAAATCGTTAGGTGCGATTTGGTTCAATTTAAACTAAAATTAATAGAGAAATCGTAGTTTGGTTTGGTTTTGGCAATTTGAGCTTAGACTCAATACTTTATTTTTATTTTTATTATTAATCAATTATTGATCCAATCTTGCTAGCAGGAGACTTGAACTTTGATTAATCATCTATCAAATCACAATTGTTGTTGAAATGTCAGCTCAACCTTACTAATAATTGTGTACCAAGTCTAAACTGCTCCAAATTCTTTTGATTTTTGTACCGCTTCTGTCCCCTTCCATTTTGTTTACAAGCTGGCAGGACCACCTCTTAACACCTACAAATTTGTTTATTTTATTTTTCGTCTTCTACCAAAAAAGCTAACCGAACATAATGTAGAACTGTCTACATTCCTACTACATTTTTTTGGCTAATCAAAGTCTCATTCCATCCTTGTACCTATTTATTATCACTCATTTTTGCGCTGCCAATAGAGGTACTTAACATTGAAATCAAATTATTAGCTATATTATTTTGCTAAAGAGATTTCAAATTTGAATCTCCATATTTAGATAAATAAAATTAAATGAGATCGATTAAACCAGTCAAGCAATTTAATTCGACAAATTTCAATTATGTTATTTCTTATGAGTTCCGATAAAAATCCAACTAAACCGAACCAATCCAATTATATATGTTTTTAGGACACATTTGGTAGACCGGACTAGGACATGGATTGGACTATTTAGCAATAAGACCTGGATTAGGTAGGCTTAGAACCTCATTAGGTGGGCTTAATCTAGTCCTCTTAATTAAGTCCAGCCCAAATTAAGACCCAAAAACACCAGGTCGGCGTCTTCGTGCCAAATCGTCGGGCTTAATTTTCCTATCTATTTTTTCTCTTTCAAATTTTATTATTTATTAGACAAATATAATTGAATGATTTCAATTTGCCATCTTTTTCAGTTTGTCATAAACTCTGGAAGCCCAAGTTCAGCGCATCTGGCCAACTGGAATGGTAAATAATCTGGGAATTGAGGGTTTCGGGGGAGTTGGGTAAAAAGCTGCTGCTCTTTTGCCAAAAATGAGCAACTTGTTTCTGTTTCTTTACTTCATAAAAAAAGAGCAACTTGCCTCAACAAAACGACGTGTTTTGTTAAAAAAGTTGGAAGCGCCTTAGAAAAACAACGCCGTTTTGTCAGACGATTAAAAAAATAACACACGCAGCTTCTCTTCTTCCCCAGCAAGCTCTCCTCTTCCTCCTCAGGCTTTTCATCAAACAGATGGTGGGCAGTTCAAGGGTCACACCTCCAAGCCTATTTCCATGACTGTTAAGGGGTCGTTTGCCCTCTATGACCCCCCAAGTTTCCTCCATATCTAACCAATTTCTGTTTCTCTGGTTCGAATTTTTGTGAGGTTTTGTTCAACCGTAGTTTGAAGAGGAGCAGCAGCCAAAATCTGAGGTAGACTTTTCTTTCGAATTTTTTATATTTAATTTCGAATTTAAAATTCTATCAATGATGTTAAATTTCCTAGTATATAAAGCGTTTAAATGGGCTTTTCAAGGCCCAAACAATTTTATACTTGTGCAGTCTCTCTTTCTCCGGGTCACCACGTTTTGAACTTTTTCCAGGTCCCATAGGAACCCCTCTTTTTTCTCCATTCTTTTAGCTTGCTGCTGTCGCGCCGGAGCTGCAACTACCCGGTTAGTATTTTTGATTCGTAATCACTCCCTCAGAAGTTTATGCTTGATTTCTTGATGTTTTTCCCTTCATTTCTACGTAAT
Organism: Prunus dulcis; assembly: GCF_902201215.1. NCBI lineage: Eukaryota > Viridiplantae > Streptophyta > Magnoliopsida > Rosales > Rosaceae > Prunus > Prunus dulcis. The sequence goes on along the minus strand of NC_047650.1, from coordinate 38,932,355 downwards.
TTCTATAAAAAGTTTACTGGGTTTTCTTAGATCAACTGTACCAACTTGATGGAGTGCGTGGTTCAGGGAATTATAGAAACACAGGTAAGTACTTTGATAATGTGGGGGTTGGGTTAGGCTTACATTTTGTTATACAATTTCTGGAAATGCCTCTAAATTCTGATCACTTGATAGCACATCTGTGTATTGCTGCTAGGGGAGAAAGATTGAATCTTCTGCTTAGAGCTCACTTTTTGACACATGTCTTCTAACCATGTTTACCAAATTGTTCATTTGAGGTTAATATGTGAGAAAGGAAGAAAATCTATATTTGGTTTTTTATTGAGTAGTTTTTGTTTTCTGGCATGTACAAGTTATTCAGGATTATGGACTCTATTTTGTTCACAATTGGAAATAGATCCCTAAAAGAACCCCTTTTCCCCCATCTGTGGGTAGTTTCTGTAGCTGCATCTAAAATATGGTTTTCATTTTGCAGCATGTTGAGGCCCTTGAGATTCTTCTTCAGGGTCTTTGTGGTGTTCACAGAGAACGTTTGAGGGTCCATGAGATATGTCTTAAAAGTGGCCCGAACCTTGGTAATTCATTTCTTTTCCTCTTTTCATATTGAGCTGTGAAGCTAGAATAATATGCACATTTTCTGTACAATTGAGCCAAAGTCAGAATAGTCAATTTTCCTCTTTTATGGACTCATTTAAAGAGATGTTGAAAGCCTTCCCTGGTGTGCTTAAATAAATTTTCATAGCAGCCCGTTGTTTTTTAATCTGTTTGGTACTTTTACTGTGTGACTCTTAAGTTCACATTTTTTCATTAATAACCTTTGAATTGATGCGATGGTTAGATGGATTTTTTTGAAGATTTTTATTATTAGCAACAGTGTTATTTTGTATAGATTGCTACTACAACTTGTGGTCTGGTTCAGTTATCAGCTGAATAGCACAGAAAGAAATTATTTTGTAAGCCGTTCTAGTAATGATCTTCCTTTCTATAGGGGCTGTAGCTTCAGAGGTTCGACTTATATGCAATCTTGAGCAAACTGAACCAACGTGGTAAGACTTAAAAACCTGCCTTGTCATATTTGTTAACATGTGGAAATTTGTGTTTCACACATATATATGATTGTTTCTATGCCAAATTCTGAGTTCTGTAGGACCGTAAGGCATATAGGAGGTGCAATGAGAGGTGCAGGTGCTGAGCAAATTTCAGTTCTAGTAAGAACCATGGTCGAAAGCAAAGCAAGCAAGAATGTGCTTCGCTTATTTTATGCACTTGGCTACAAGTTGGACCATGAGCTTCTGAGGGTGGGATTTGCCTTCCATTTCCAGAGGGGCACACAGATCACTGTGACTGTGGCATCAGTTAATAAGATGCTACAACTGCATGCCACAGATGAGGCTGTCCCTGTAACTCCCGGGATACAGTTGGTAGAAGTGACAGCCCCGGCTACATCTGAAAACTATACTGAAGTTGTAGCTGCAGTATCATCTTTTTGTGAATATCTTGCACCGTAAGTTTTTTTTTCCCCTTACTTTTTATTTATTTATAAAAAAGCATTAAAGCCCACCTACCTACACATAAGCTTGTTGATCTATGCCTCATGGCTAGGGGTCCCTGTGGTCCACGCTTGAAAACCGAACAGACTAGTCCATTTTTGTCTTGCATATCTAGTGGCTGGATATCCTCTATCATCTTTTTCATAAATAAGTCTTCATTGGGTGATCCGCGACAGTCCAAAGGGTCCTAATTGAATATTTCTTGCACCGTTTTTGATCATATTATAAATGACGAGGCATTCAATAGTGCATATAGATTGCATATAGGAAAACTGATTTTAAGGTTTATGATGACTATATATTGAAAATTTGTTTACTTGACAACATATTCATTCACCTGGAATTGATTTCTCAGGCTCCTGCATTTGTCAAAACCGGGCATTTCAACTGGGGTTGTTCCTACTGCTGCTGCGGCTGCTGCATCTCTTATGTCAGATGGTGGGGGTACGACCTTATAGCAGAAGTTGTAAATTGCTTTGATTTAAGTATCTCATGTCAATGTTGAATGATATATATGTATCATCTATAGCAATCAGAACTGCTTGTCAAACTTCATGTTAATTCCCCAAAGTAGTTTTTCCATAACTTGAACTTTAGATAGTTGTGTTAGTGACAGTTCCTCACATGTAGTCGTGATCGTCAATGACAATCACAGCTCTCTCTTTTCCCTAGGCAATCTGTTCAATACTGAATGAAACATTTAGCATTTGCTAGTCAAAGGATCAAAGGCTAAACTAGCCTGTAAAAAATGGCTAAGTTAGCCCTAGATCATTAGGAGTGTTGGCATCGAGTAGGCGCTGCTGGAACGGTCGACTAAACCCGTCTTGTGATGATGCTAAAAAACTAATTATGTTTCATAAATGAAACCCAGTTAATGATATTGTATATGCCGGCCTCCACTTTGTTGCCACTGACTTATTAGCACTTTCTACATTTCCACTCCAAACCACTTCATCAAGATCCCATTGCATTGCATTATTGCACTGCGTTTTATTCGTCTTTTTTGTTTTTTTCTAGGTGAAGAGTTGAGTTCCTAGAGTAACATCCCAGAGTTCCATTAAAGCCTAGAATAAAGGAGGTAAACTTATTTACACAGATCATACACACTGATTATCAGAACAATGAATAAGTGCAGTCTTAAACTTGTTTCAATATGTTTGATTTATTCTGCTGGAAAGAAAGATCCCTGTCTTTGTTAGTTGCCACTTGTAGCCACCATTTCCTTGCATTGTTTGGACATTAAAGAAGTCTTGTTGAACATGATTAATTGTCATGACATAAGAAACGTCTTTAACATGATTGCCATGACATAAGAAACGTCGAATGGGATGGGATTAGGTGGTGAAATTTATTTCTTTGAATTGGGAAAAAGGGAGGAAGAAACCTAATCAACCTTGATTTTCTATGTTGCTTTGACAACCATGACCAACTATTTAACTACAAGAATAAGGTTGGGTTAGTGTCGCTGTCAAATTCGATGCAAGTAAATGACATGATACAAACACAACATAACTCGGGTCCTAACCCCAATGTCTTCTGAACAGCTTATCAATGCAGGATGCATGTTTGAATTATGTTTTTATGTGTGCCGCTTAAATTAACGGTTAGAAATTGCCCACACACAATTGATTTTAGCAAAATTATATTATTTTGTTTATATCTCACTGTACATCTCTCTCTGTCTCTGTCTCTCTCTCTCTCTCTCTCTCTCTCTCTCTCTCTCTCTCTCTCACACAAAAGAAGACTAATTTGCATAGCCACAATCTACTAATTACAAGATCCCCCAGCCACGCTTGTTTACCTGCGATCAAAGTAGACCTTATTAATATAGTCGTGCCTTGCCAGGATCATAAGTTTCCCATATTTGCTTTGAGTAATACCAATATGATAATCACATTATAATGTGAAAAAAAGTATATTCCATGATACTTTAGTCCCAAATAATGTACATATAATACAATGCACATAAACATATATAAGATGTGTACGTGTACAAATAAATGTACGTAGATATGCATTACATCACACATATCTGTATGTCGGTATATACACATGCAAATGCATGGAATAAGTAAGAATTAATAATGATCAAAGACAAAGGCAGCAACCCCCAAATCTTTCTCAATCTGTGATAATAATTAACTAAGAATCCCTCAAGCATAATTGGCGTCCTCAAGAAAGAGTTCAGGCCAGTAGGAAGAAGAACCACTACTTCTACCTCCATAGCTTGAAGTGCTGCAGCAGACATCTCCTCCCTGGTTGCTAATCGACATCCCGGTCATAGTTGGAGGAATAGAATTAGGAGCAGGAGACATAAGATTATCAAACCATGGAGAGTCATCATGATCATGAGGTGGGTTATCTTCTTGGCTGACCATTGTATAGTTGGAGCCCATTTCATGATTACTATTCAAAGATGGTAGAGAACTGAAAGGGACTTGTGGGTCATGAGGCAGTAGGCTTTGATGGTGGGGTGGTTGAGAAGTTCCACCATATCCAAGAGAAAATGAGCTTGGATTTTCAAGCTGGGATGAATTTAAAATTGGGTTTTCTTTGATAGAAGGAACAAGTGAGTTCAACAAATTGAAAGCCTCCATGTCTGTATCAGCTGTATTTCTGTTCTGGCTATAATTCTCACCACTGCTTATATAGGCTACAGATTGGAGCAAATGCTGCATGTATTGAAGCTTGGCCAACTGAGCAGCTTGATCTGCTTGTAATGTTGCAGCATGTTGATCAATATCTAACGGCTGATATTGCTGCATGAGGTCCTGCAGGTTTGCCAGGGCCAGAAGCTGAGACAAACCGGAAAAGAGATCGGTTCTTGGTTGATGGGTCATTGGATCAAAACCCATTTGGATCAGCTTTTTCTTCAAATGGGTGTTCCAGAAATTCTTGATTTCATTGTCAGTTCGGCCATCTAGGTGTGTTGCAATTGCTGACCATCTTGTAAACAAAAGCATAGATATATAAAGAGTAAGTTCAAATATTCAAACATATTGAAAATTTGATGGGTTTAGTCGTTGAAAAAAAGAGAATAGATTAAAGAATTACTTGTTTCCAAGGATAGAATGGAGATGTAGAATTGTTTGCTCCTCTTCTTCAGTAAATTTGCCTCTTTTGATATCAGGTCTCAAGTAATTTGTCCATCTTAACCTACAACTCTTGCCACATCTATTGAGACCTACAAAAGAGAAAACCATAGCAATTTAAATGAAGCATTTGGGTTTTTGTTTGGTTACAAGGCGGGGCGAACCCGAACCCGAAAACTAAAACAGAAACTAACAAAGAACACATTGGACCGACACCGGCCTCTAAATCAAGCTTTCAGAGATAGTGTTAAACCAACAAATCTTAATGACATGTGAAGGGTAGTCTTAATATGAGCTTAAGCTAGTAAACCATCCAAATTTATCAACAAAGAGAGGCTTTGATTAAGCAAACCTGCAAGCTTTGGAAGAGCTCTCCAACTTCCATGGCCATGTTCTTCAATGTACTGCACAAGCTTTTGATCCTCTTCTGGAGTCCAGGGTCCTTTCTTGAGGCCACTTTCATCACAACAAGGAGATCTCCCCATTATGTTTCAATTTGTAAATGTATTGCTTCTTGAGTTGATCTGTTTCCAGAAAAAAACTGTGGCTGCCTATTTATACACAAAATAATTAGCACAAGGGCTTCTATGTTTCCATACGAATTAATTTTTAATGCCAATGCTGAAAATGAGTGAAACTTTCAAATCATAATGTCAACGTTGCAGGTCGCTTCTTTGTCAAACTCGATCCATGCACGCAAGAAGAGGCACTGTCGTCATCGTTTGCATGGCTTCACGGAAGGTTATAGCTTTGTTACGTCTTCAACTCTATGAGACCTTTAGCCCTTAGGCTTAGGGTATCTACAACTAAAAGTGATTATTTATGTATAAATTTAAACTAAATATGATATATAGGAAAATGTTGCCTCGCTATACTCTCCGACTATATATGACGCTTATGTTGATATACTGTAAATCTAAATAACTTATCAAATTATATATTACAACATTCTGTTAGTTAGATTTCATGATCATTAGCTTGACTAATTAAATTATCATGTATTTCTCTTAATAGCCTCAAACCATAAATCAAGTTCTATTATTATGTATGTATATATCTAAGGTATTTCTCTAGGTATAAATTCAAATATTAATGAATTGTTGTGATTTACGAAAAAGATAAAAATAGTGTATTTATATATTAATCTTGAAATAAACTATCACAATATCTGAAAAATTCATATAAATTAGTCATATGGATACAACCACTAAGTACGAATGATGTTGAACCTAGCTGGTTCGTTGGAAGCAAGAGTTGAGTTGTGCCGCACCATCCTACATGATAATCATTTCTCTGGAGAAAAAAAAAAGAAGAAAAAATGCATACAAAGTTGGCCTCATTGATGGTGCCTATACAGACAATTATAATATGGCACTTGTCAATTGTTTTTCAATGCTTTAGTTAAAATCAATCAGGTAATCAGAAACTAGAAAAATCCTTGAAAACAATGTGTACCAATCCCCATTCAACCCCAGAAACAAACATGTAAAATATAATTAAAATTATTTATTTCAAAAGAAAAGACTAAAAATTTATTGGTGGCAGTAGGCATGGGTATATATAATTGGTAGAGAGGGACAGTAGAAAATGTGCAAAGATGGCCCATTTGACTTGGAGGGTGGGGCAGTTAGAGGGGAAGTTGGTGCAGCAAATGCCCCAAATTTGAACCAATTTTTTCTCTTCTTTTTCTTTTTTGTGTGCGACACACAAGACATTCTTTACACGCTTGAGAGAAACTCTTCCATTTCCATGGGATTTGTTGGTGGCTTGTCGTCATTCATCTGGTTTCTTATGCACATTTTCCCTTGCTATTGGTAAACTTCTCTTCTGTAAATCAACCACTAAAGTAAAAGGTTATCTTCTAGTACAAGCCATTGTCTTTTGAAGGTATATTCATTTAGGGTACCCAACAAGTCCAGCTTCTTAATAAACTAACCAATTTCTTTAATCTTAATCCTTATATCTAGTAGACATGAAGTTTAGCTATGTTGGCTAGAGCGAATGTGCTCTCCACTCTACATTGCACCTGAGTTTGAATTTCCCCTCCTCGTAGTTTAGATTAATTTAAAGTAGAATATCACTTGTATAAAATAAATAATAATAATAATAAAATCCTTGTATCTCTATTAATCAACCTACATTATAAGTGCTTATTTCATATATGAGCACCAAAACTGAGTAAAAGTTAAGAAACTAACGACTGCCATTGGCATGGCATAAAGTGTAGCTTCTACTTGTCTAAGAATATGCTTTATTTGATGCCTAAGATGCAATTTCCCCCTCTTTAATAAATGAACTTGCAACCCTATTTTTGAACCTTCTAGTTAGCTACGCTGGCTCGCATTAATTAAGGGTAACAATTTTAACACTCCTAATTTAGCTTCGTTTAGCTTCTTATTTATAAGTGCGTAAAAGTTTATAAAATATACAATTTGAAGCATCATAAAGCTAAACCAAGAAAAATGTCAAAATTATTGCCTTATTTATAAATAAATAAAAAAGATTCCTACACACACAAATTTTGATCCTCCAGCCTATGTTCCTCGTCGGGTGACCAATTATTTATAAATAAGGAAAGGCCTGCGATGAAAGCTAAGCTTGACTTATTATAATAAATTATCTCTGCTTTCCTTGTCAAATTAACCAACTGATTTGTTTTCTGAAATGAGTTTGCAAACAACAAGTAATTATTGGGCCCAATCGCCAATCATGTACATCTCCCTTTAACTCCAACCAGACTCACACAAAAGCTCCCCATCCAGCCTAGACAAATCAATGGACACCTGTTGAATTCAGACTCAATAATCTCCTCTTCTGATCAGGGCACCATTAGGTTTTCCTATTCCAGTCAAAACTTCTCAAATTATTGTAAATGTTGGATAAGTTTTTTGTTTATGTTTTTACCTTCAATGAAATCGAAATAGTTCACTTCATTTTTATGCTACGTACTACATTGCGATGAAACCGAATCATCTTTTACATACCAAACCAAAGTTTTCATTGATTAATTGCGATAATTTCGGTTGTGAAATCAAAGTCGATGCGGTGGCTCTCAAAGGATTTCGATCTCATTCTTTTACTTCAGAATCGAAACCCTTTCGAGCCAACCAAATGGGCTTAACCCTTCAAATTAAAGATATGTATGGCATGCATGGGCTTGAATAGAAACCTCTCTCAAGCCCATCAAGCTTCTGTAGAGCTTCAACAAGACTCAATTTTTAAGTGTAAAAAAATAAGGGTTATTCGTTTTATTAGTCATTGAACTTAGACCTGATTTGCATTTGAGTCCATAAATTTCCAAAATCATTCCCGTGGTTCTTCAATTCAGTTTCGTTAGGACAAATGGTCATGCAGTCAATTTTGTTAACTTTTCTGTTAAATACATGAACAAAATAGTATAAATTAATTAAAATATGAATAAAATATTAAAAAGAAAAAAAAAGAAAAAAAATTCAAGTTTTTAGGAATAAGAACTAAATTTTAATTTTTACTTTGACTGAGGATAGGAATAAGATTTTTTAATTTTTAATTTATTTTTTGGGTAAAAGGAATATTCAGAAATTGGAAATTAAAAATAATACAAAAATTCTATTTTATCCCTGTATTTAACAGAAAGTGTTAACAGAATTGACGATAGGACCATTTGTCATAATGAAACTAAAGTTAAAGGACTATGGGAACGATTTTGAAAATTGAAGGACTCAAATACAAATCAAATCAAAATTCAGAGACTAATAAAACGAAAAATCCAAAAAATGAAGAAATGGGCATTATTACGTGGCATTCCCCATGCAAATAACAGCTAAGCCCCGAACTGAAAGAGAAGTTAAACATAAAGGAAAAATGCATTTATAACAACAGCTGGGTTCGCATTGAAAGCATTTTCCAACCACTTCTGCTCTTAATTTGAAGCAAATCCTTAGACTGAGAGAGAGAGAGAGAGAGAGAGAGAGAGAGAGAGTATTGTGTGGCTGGCATGGCCGCCACCACCACCCATTCATGCCCATTTCTTCCTTCCCCACACTAGTACTCTCTCACCCATCTTCATCCCCTACTTCAACTTTATCATTTTTATCAAGCCACCCCATGGCAAATGATGCCGTTTTCAGGGCCTCTCTTGTTTGGTTGGCTGCAGTTATAGTGGTAGTTGGAGTATGCACACAGTCTTTCAAGAAGATGATGTACACTTACGTGGTTGGTGTGCTGGGTATTTCTGGGTTGCTCTTGCCCGATTGGGGTTACTTTGACCGAGACTTTTCGCGGTGGACGTCTCCGGTTTCAGCCGAGGAAAGAGCCTCTGAAGTTGCTCAAAGATCTGGGTTAATTAGAAGGTCAGTTTATTTTTATTTTTTCGGACATGTGAGATTTACTGGTTTTTCAATTGAATGTTGTGACTTTGTTGTGGAAGAATATTAGTGAGCAATTGATTGATGTTTATGTGTTTAGCTTAGGGTCATCATTAAGTAGTAAAACATCAACAAACAAAATTAGGGATCAATGTTTGGCCCATCGACTTAAGGTTTGTTGGACTAGACCGGCCCAAAATTTGGCCGATATGATCATATTTTACTTTATAACTTGAGCTACAAACCCCCTTGCAGCAACTTATTAATCAGTACTGTTATTAAAAAAATGTTGTTTTTTTTCAATGAGAGAATTAAGAAAATATTGTCTGTCAAGTGTTAGAGTACAAAAATTTAATGATAACAACAATAAAATTAAAATTTCAGGGCAATATAGTAATTAACATTTTTTTTGTTCTCACTTCTATACGATAACTTCTTTCTACACACCAATACAATCTAAGTATATTTTACGTATGTATGATATATCACACCTATATATAGAGGGGTTCCTCAAATAAGTTTATTTGAGCGACACTCTTATAGGGTCCACCACATTGTATTTCAATAATCCAAACCGTGTTTGTCTATTTTATTGATCACAAGTATATTCATGGACTAAATTTAGGTAGTCCGGAGTGTTTGACTTGTAACCTAAGAGACAATTCTCCCTTTTGCAGATTTAGAAAAATTCCTATGAGATTGGTTGCTTATGCCACAGCTTATGGGTTTGCTCTACACAAGTGGTGGATGTTCATATCAAGCTAATATCAAGCCAGAGAAGATCAATGGTGTTGGGGTACTTTCTAGTTTATCGGTATGTAAATTATGAATGATGACAGTTGCCATTGCAATATTTCTTTGGGTTCCATATATATATATATATATATATATATATATATATATAAGATTTCCAAATCCAATTTACTTGGAAGATATAGCTCCAATTTCCTCTTGGTTTCTAACATGCTTAATTCGGCTTAAATTTGTGTTGAAATGCATGCTACGAAGACTAGATTTTTATACCACATGATGTAGAAAGTGATGTTTATTTTTCCGATAGGAAGTAAAACTTGAAAATAAAAAAAGAAAAGAAAAGAAAAAAGACTTTTAATTAGTTGCATGGTGCAACGATTTTTAGTGACGACTGGGTGAATGAATTGCTTGCAGGTATGATTGAGTAGAGAGTGTGAAGAAAGGAAGAAGAGAGGTGACCGGACAGTAATTATAGGCACAACAAGCACAAATGTTATTGTCCTAAGTTTTCAAGTTGTTATATGTTATTTTCTGTAATCATTCATCAACTAATTGTTGTTCAGAAAACCAAAATTTAAATATGGTATATATATGGTAAATAAAGATATCATAATAGTTTAGAGTATGGCGTGTATAGAGAACAAACTAAAAATAACTTAGTAGAATAATAATTAGTACTCAACCGTTAACAGAAAATCCGAATTACAATTTCAAAAGTAGCATAAAGGAGGTTTCAGCCATCAAAGTTACATGCTTCTGGCTTGATAATCTTTGTTCAAAATCTGAAAGACAACAACAAATTGAGCAATGGACTAGCATCCACCTCGGGTTATCTGGACTTCCAAGACATGAGTTGATTTTGAATCTGACTTAGATGATACCGGTTTGAGATTGAATATGCAGGCATCCCCATCTTTGAGCTTGTTGGCTTCATAAAACTTGTACCATCCTTTTCTAGTAGCTATACGATAACTACCCCTGGTTTTGCTTTCCCACTTACTTATGATCAGCGGCCATGATCTTCCAGAAGGGTCTTTGAGAATGATTCTGGATGTGGCCACAATGCCATTTGATCTTGCAAATTTCGCAGGAAAAGTCTGTCATAAAACAACTACCAAATTTAGAGAAAATCCAAAAAAGAAAAAAGTTGTAAGGATTGCAACTCAACCCCGAACAAACAGACCAATTTCACAACTCTGCCTAGGGCTTTGCCACTATAACTCCAGACTCAAGAAGTGTGCTTGAAGTGAACATCATGAAATTTTTTATCTTCAATAATATGCAAATAATAACATGACACACTTCATATAGGCAAAGAGAAGTTAGAAAACTTACCATATAAGCATGAAGAGGATCCCCATGGGATTTACTCATCGTGGTACTGAACAATGTCCTTGAGCTTGAGGATGCAGTTCCTTTTAAGGTTCTTTTTCCTGAAAGTAGAACCCACATTAGATGCAACCCAACATTCATTATAATTAAGAGGGTGCAATCCTATCACAAGCAAAAATATAGAGTGTAACCTGATGTAAATCTTGTGGGAAATGAAGGCAAATGAAAATTAATATGCCACTGCCATTCTTGTGTGAAATGCAAGAGAATTTTAAATTTAACCCACCTTTGTAATCATGCTGGTGCTTGTCGCTCTGCAGTTCATACTCTTTCTCACTACCAAGTGACTCATAGGCAACCACATTGAACACCATTTTGCCTTTGTGTTCAAATACTACCATTTCTCCAATGTTCAGGCCATGATGGTTCACAAAAACTTCCCAACCTTCTTCGAAAGAAAGTACTCCATCAACACTCCTGCCAAGTCTCACACACCAAGACCCCAAGCAGCTTTTAATAACTGCTTTATCCAGTTTCTTTTCACTCAGAGAACTACTGAAAGCTACTGGAAGTGACTGTTCATATGTAGAACAAAAATATTAGGCGACAATCCTAATCATTCAATTTTACTGAAAAGTATAAACAGTTTACACGTTAAGTAAGATGTGGTAGATGCCACAAGTACTTTCGAAGAAAAAAGCATCAGGATTTTGGTGGATATACCCTAATTTCAAAATAAAAGGAATGGGCCCATACCGTTAAACATAGTTGAAAAATATTGGGAATGTAAGTCTAATTTGAAAGCAAGGCATGTGACGTTGAACCATCTAAAATCATCACGCCTGTTTTACCCTGTTCCTAACATCCCTTTTTTTCATTACATAAACATAAACTACCTGCACACGATTCTAAAAATAAACAATCTTTTATCGAATAAACTTCTTTTCTACGGCTACAATCTAATATAAACTACCTCCATGTAACACCTGTTAAAGGTCCAAATGCAGAACTATAGAAAACAGGATGCAAATTCAACTGCATCTGCACTCTATAATCACATACACACTCAAACAAGTAATACCATGTTGCAGACAAAATGATATGCCACAAAAGAAGATTGTATACCTATTATATTGATCCACTAAAACTGAAGATGAATTCATAGTTGAACTCAATAATGTATTTTCAATGAAAACATTAAAATCTCTGTCAAACCAACTAGAACAAAATATATGTGAGCAGTATGTTAAGCTACAAATCAATGTACATCAGAAATCAGAAATTGCGTAATGAGCAGTATGCATTATTGATAAGTCTAACCCGAGAAGACTAGGAACATTTAATGGAACAACTGCAAATTAACCTTTTCCTCCCCACTGATTGATTGAATCAAAAGTCTCATATGACCATTTGAGATACCAATCTTTTGAACACTCCCACTGACAAAACTTTTAGTTGGAGATTGCGTGCCAATATGTTCAACATCAATATTGTCTGCAAGGCCGGAAGTAACTATAGTAGTTTGTTTTGCACTTACAATGTGCCAAAAAATATGTTTGAAACCAAAAACATATCAACATATAAATAACTGCATGCATCTTTAATGTTTTGAAAGGCGAGGCGTAGAGACAAAGCATTTTTATTCGCGCTATGCGAGGCGTAAGCCTTGAAGCGTTGAGGCGTAAGCCTTTTGAAGATTAATTTATTTTAATAAAAAATTTGATAAATAATACAATACACAATTAAATTATAATACTAATTATTATTGAACCCTAATAATGTATTAAGTATAATCAAATATAAGTACTAATGGTCTCATTAATTCATGCATAATAATCAATCCCTAAATCTAAAATATTTATTCAACATCAAAACAAAAACACATATATTAGGGTTATACTATAAATAAATAAATAAATGAATATATATATTTATCCATGTTAATATATTAATTTATGAAGGAAAAAAAAAAAGGAAAAAAAGGGTAAGTAGTGGTGTTTCAGTGGAGGCGTTAAGCATGTTGTTTGTTAAAAACAAAAAATCATGATTTAAAAATAATAAAAAAGGCATGCTGAACGTCAGTTTCTTTAAGTAACCTCAGTGCTAAACGTTCATTAACTATATGAAACGAAGGCGTTTCATTAACAACGAACCCAAAAGAAAACACGCGTGGTTATCTTCTTCCTCTCGCAGCCGTTTGCAGAACAGCGGCCCTTCGTCCGCCTCAACGTGCAACCTGCTAAATAGATGAACGCTTCAGGAGATATCCTTCCGCCTCGCTCCGACGCGCACTCCGACACGCCCTAAGGCATGCCTTTGAAAACACTTTCTTTATTCAACTTTCAACTTAAAACACCAATTTACCCTATAATAAATAACTTACCAAGACATAGAAACTCTAGATTTGTCAAGAGAAAGCATAAGATCAACTCAAAACAACATAAACCTGGAAACCCACATATATATTAAACAGAGAGCGAAGAGAAGAGAATCATACAAGTCTTTTGTTGAACCCAGGAACCAAAAACTTGAAAAACACGGAGCATTTCCCAGCCATGAATCCTGATGAGATGAGTGAACAAGAAAAAGAAATGTAAAGACAGAGAGGAAAGTTGAAACTGTGAATGGACTGAGATCTCTGTGGCTTGTATTCTCACGAAACAAAATATTGGGTTTAGCCTTACCAACTGAGTGCAAGATATATATATAGCCTGAAAGGACCAATCGCTGCTCTCCAACGCAGCATTGGCTTACAGAGAAGTGATGGAAGCGCCATGAATGGCATTGGCGGGAGCTTGTACTTTGAGCACAGAGTGCAGGCCATAGGGGTCGGAAAAGCCTGAAGCTTTTGCAGCATCGTCTGTGTCTGTGACTCTGTCTCTGTGCTACTAACGCGTACGCCTAAAGAATGGCATATTGTTAGAGAAGAAGCCAGCAAAATGGGCCTGCTGTGCCTTTAATTGACTGTGCCACAATGAGAAAAAGGCCCATTAACTCTAGCGCATTTCATGTAAAAGGTAAAACCTTTCAAACACGGTACAGAAAGCTGCGCCGAATTGCACCCCTTTCGGCTTCTGTTGTGTTTATTTGACTTGTGCTTTTCCAGGGGTATTTATAAGGGTTTAGGGTTTTGGACAGGTGAGGGTTTTAATTTAAACGATATAATTCACTCACTCCACACACTACCCTCTTTTATATCGTTGATTAAAAAAATGCCCTCTTTTATATCGTTGATTAAAAAAGAGAGCCCTATTTAGTGTCAAATTGATCATGATCACTACCTACATTCCATCAAATTGTGCACTACAAATAGGAGCTAATAAAAACATATGTGTGATTACAAATGGGCATTAAGACCGAAAATCGAGTCATACCGGATATAAAAAAATCGTGTTGACTAAAAAGTCAATAAATTGACACTGAACAAATTCAAATCGATTCTGATACCAGTTTCACACCTTACAAACCGGAACATGTGTGCAACTTTTTAAATTAAAACAAAATTATTTAAGTCCATACTAAATTTCTAATCTCATAATTAATGGTTAAGTTCAAATATAAAAAGGCATTTAGGAATTAGTTTTCATTTGAATCAAGTTTGCAGCAACTATTAGACCCATATGGCTTGCTATCGAACCAGTTTGAACAAATTCATTATTTGAAGACTAAATCAAAACCCCATTGAGATGAGAAAAAAAAAATTACAGGACAAATAAAAACTCAAATTTGTTCAAATTGACTCCTTTTAATGTGAAGAACAAAAGCTTTAGAATAATTAAAATATGAAGCGGCAAATGAGATGTATTGTGATGTCATGTGCCACCTGTGTTGGTATTTAAAAGTTGAGACTTAAGTTGGTGTCCGTAGCATTATTTGTGTGATAAAGTGTTAAGGTATACAATGTATTTTTGATAGTTAAATAGGGTATGCTTAGTTAATTTTACATTTTGATTTAAATATTTGAATGTACTTAATTAATTTTAAAGTTCATTAAATTAGCAGCAATCTAAATTTTTCTCAAGGAGGAGGAGGAATTAAATACATAACCTCACTGCCCTGGCATGGTAATATTTATTAGTTTTTAGTAAACTTTCTCAAATTTTTTTAATCCGTTAGTAGAATAATGGGTAAATTACTCACTGCTACCTAGTACCTTCCAAATTAGCAATTTAAGAGTAAGGGTATTCGGGTAATTTTCTCGATCAAATAAAACCCTAATTCTTTTCCCCTTCACTGTCATAGACGCTCACCTTCCCCTCCGACTCTCTGTATTCTATCTCCCTTTCTCCATCTCTCTCCACATTGCTGCCGGCGGCCAAATTTCAGTCCCCACCTTCGGAGAATCAGAGGTACTTAGCTTACTCCTACTCCCTTTTTGCTTTTTTGGAAAATCAGAGGCACATGATTTAAGTTTACGAATTGTTCAGTTTTTGTGGTGGGTATGCATGAACTTATATTTCCAATCGTTCAAATTTCTGTCTGATTTTAAGGGCTTCAGCTTCTTCTCTTGTTTTCCCTCTTTTGTCTTGTCCTATGTGCTTTGCCCTTTTTCTGTGCTCTGTCTGTAGCTATAGAAGTGTTTAATCAATTGATTGCAATTTATTGTACTGAATGAGAGAGAAAGCTTTGATCAAAGATGTTTTATTCATTTGTTTTCTTCGCCTCCTTGTAAGATTTTTTAAGCCAATTTTTGTGTGTTTACATGCTGTCTCTGACTGCGTACACTTTTCGAAAGCACGAACGAGCAAAAACTCAACTCTAATTGCAAAAACACGACACATTGCTAGGTCTAATTGTTGTTATTTACTTGTGACCTCAGGTCCTCAAGCAAAAGTGAAAGGAAAAATCACTGCTGTTTAGGCTAGATAGTTAGAGAGAGATGAGGCTGCTAACGCACAACATGCTATCTTCCAACATCAAAGGCGTGACCAACGGCTTCCCTCTGCGCATTGAAATAGAGAAGGTCGTGGAGAAGCAGGTTGACTTCAATGCTGATTTCCTTAGGAACATGTTCCCTAAGATCGAGTGGAAGGCCCTCGTGGGCGCCGCTCGTACTTTGGGCTATGTTGAGCTCCCTGAGGAGGTTGAGCCTTCCAGGCTTGATTCTGAAGATTTTCTGCGCAAGTTCCATCATGCCCTTTTGGAGCTTCATCTCGAGGAGGGTGCGCTTGTTTGCCCCGAGACTGGTCGCCGGTTTCCGGTTTCTAAGGGAATACCCAATATGCTACTTCATGAAGACGAAGTGTGAATCAAGTTATGGTGGACTGGACTGTCATTGCTCATCTTGTACTTACTGAAATTAGAGATTTTGTTCTGCAGATTTTGTTACTATAAATTGGAATGTTATGGTTTTGTTTAGTTATTATGTTTTATTTTGATATGTTGAAAATCATAGCAGGGCTAAAACAATTTTTAAAATGTGGCCTTATCTCTTGAACTTGAAGTCTTAAATAATTGAAGAGTCATGTAGAACTAACAGGTCTGAGGAAGACAAACTCGCGTATTATAAATTGAAGTTATTGAAGGGCAGTAATAGAATGTTTGAACTATGGTACAAATTTCCCCTCCATTTGGTTTAGAGGAAGTACAAAAGAAAATCTCTCTTCAAACTGAAAATTGGCAGATACCTCTTCCTAACTCATTTTGCAGCGAGGGGTTTCACAAGAAGGAGGTGGGACGCCAAAAACCCAATCAAGGACATTCAAGTATTTGGATCGGAACACTTCCCTCTCCTGTGCATAGCAATGCATTATGATTGCCGTGGATAAGCTGAAGATTACAACATCAGCTCTCTTCATTTTTGTTGATGGTGGCAAGTATCCGGTATCAGCCATGCATGTGAAAAAGCTCTCGATGGCCCGAGCAAGACAGTAGAGGGAAATCTCAGTTCGCCTGCTTTTCTTCTCAATGGCCAAGGCCAAGCCAGTTGGGAACTGCCGAACAATGCAATTGATTAAGCAAAGATATAAGATTCATCTTGCTACCAAATTAAAAGAGTTGAAGAATGTTCATACCGTCCCCATTGCTACCATTGGAATATTACATCTCCTGAAAATCCTAAATAGAAAGCATGTCCATGCCCTGAAGAACAATAAGAGATGGCTTTTTAACTAACGAATAATCCACTTTCTCAACAAATTTGAAGTGATCAGAAGTAACAAGGTGGAAATACAATGATTTACCATTTTGAATATGCAAGTTCATGTAATTATTTACCTGACATATAGTGGTGAATATGCTAGTTTAACTTTTCTTTTTTCGTTTTTATAAAAAAACCCAGAAATCACCCAAACCCGCTTCACCCTGGATACGAAACTGGGGCCCCCGCTGAACCCTACTATCTTTGTAAGGCAAGAAACTCTAGCAAATAGCTAGATACCTTGGGGAAGTGAATCCCTGACAACGTGGGAGCAAACCATGGGCCTGACCACTTGACTAGCTGATTCCATATCAGATATTGTCCAACATCACTAGATTATAGCAACTTATTTATCCCTTGAAATATCAGATTTTCTAAAATTCGTCCTGCTGATGATGGTCCAGGCAACTATTAACCCAGAGAAGGATAAAGGAAACAAGCACAACAGAGTTTATTAGTCTAGTAACCTAGTTCTTGGGGGTCCAAAGTGTTTCATCTGGTCTTGAGTTCCTTGAGTATTCTATATCCACTGGTTTCCTATGCTTTGCCAAAAAAAAAAATATATATATATATATTGCACTATGTTTCAGTTCAAGTTTCATCAGTCCTTACATCTGGGACTTCATGCCCCATGAAAATAATTTTTCTGAAGAATGATATATTGAAAACTTATCACAGAGGTATGAGGAAAGACCTAAGTTTTAAAAACTGATTCTGGATGCTTCCCAGGTTCTCATCTATGCATATTCAATAAAGCGGGCAACTTTCCTAGCAGCAGTGTTCACGTAAATGGTACCATTAGAATGTGAGATAGAAGAAAATAGCTGCTAACCAGGCAGATGAGCAATATACGGATAGAAACAAGCTTGATCTTGCAGTACCAAGAAGGCCCTTTAGTAGTATAGAGTAATGCCTGCATATAAACAGCAAACATAAGGAGCAAAACTGACAAAAGCCAAGATTACATTAACACAAATACAAATATCCACTATGTATATTGCAAAAAGAAGTTCAAACATGGCACGACTATATGATTGCAATATGCATATAGGTATGTATCAAATGAATATGATAAGAAAGAATGGGTAATGGTTTATAAACAACTTCTAACAAGACATCAGGGAAAATCAAGAAACAAGACTCAGGAGGGTTCTTCAACTTAAAAAAGAAGGGAATAAACAACTGTAAATCAAAATGTTTCTATTGCTCCAATTTAAAATCGTCAATCATGCCACAAATTGATTAGTGAATCAAATTCCCATTCCCATCAAATAATTGCTAAACCAAAAAGCTATCCAGTGGTATAAATTTATTTTAACAATAAAAAAAGCTCCTAAATTACTAATGCATGGACTGCTTAAAGGTATTTAAGATTATCCACCAAAAGGACTTATGGTACACCTAAAGCCACAATATCAAAATCTCAACACCCCTCAGTTCTCAACTTCTTTTTCCAGGAAATTTATACTAGAAGATGATAGCACTTGACCACATCTCCATAAAGCATCATCAGTATAGGAAAAAAGATGATCAAAAGGAAATTATATGAATTACCTTTTCAGGAGATCTTGGCGATGAACTATAAGGGCGGGAATCAGATACACTGGAAGATAAACTGGTAATGCTCTCTTATAGGCTTGAACTAGGAAAGAAATAATATGCGCACTACACGACTGATCTCCATGTACAATCTGCATGAATTGTGAAAGCTTAAGACTTCAAATAACAAGATTGAAGTTAATGAAGTTTAAACAATTTTGATAAAAATGACAAACAAATGCAAATTATTTTCACATGGTAGGAAAAAGGTAGAATGATAATTGAAGAATGCATACCGAGCAGGGAACTTCCATGGCTGGATCTAGTTTAATATTTGTTCCAATGGATTTGTAATATTTTTCTATTGCTTCCAAATTAGTAAAAGGTATGCCACTTGCAATCTCTTTTACACCTTGCAATATTACTGTATCCTTTCCACCATGTTTATTGAGAAAAGATTTGTATGATGGAGGTAAACTTTCCTGCTTCAATATGTAAGCAGACCTGAGAAACGAATTGTTTCCTCCTTTTAGTCTTAGTACAGTCTAGGAAAAGTAAAGGGTATCAAAAGACCCTAAAAGTTAATGGTAAGCAGAAAATCTTGACAACTTCAGGAATCTATAAAACACTGAACATACATTTCTAAGTTTGATGCATATGAATGGGACACCATCCAAAAGCCAAAAACATAAACTTTGAATTGCATCAGCAACAATATCCATTAACTTTTAGGTAGGTTTGGTTAGCAGTCACCAGAGGATCATAATTAGGGTTGTAGAAATTGTAACTTCAAAAGCAGCAAACTTTTTAAGAGTTTTCATTACACATTGTGACTTAGTAGTAAAATCTGCTTTGACGATCAACAAGATGAATTCATAAACAGATCCAAAGGGCATGGAAGTTTTATCGATTTCCACATATGGCAGTGCATTTCCATCATTGCACCATAAGAGAATATTTTGCACTCATGCCATCGTTAGCAATACTTTGCACTAAAAAGGAACATTTTGCAGTAAAGGGTACATACAGAATTTGCGAAGAGGAGAGACACATAAGAAAAATGTCACCATGAGCCCAAGTGAGAGGTTTACAAATGCCCCCGAACCGTTTGCTTTTAATCCCACACCGCGACGCCAACACAGCAGCACGCATAAGTATGTATATGGCCAAGCTCGTATGCTGCGTGTTCAGGCCAGTGAGAAGCATCGATGGCCCAGCTATAGCCCCTGCTAACAAAGCCCTCCATTTGGCTGTCCTGAACTAGAGTAACAAGCAACAACCAAACCCATCAATTAAGTCAGAGCAAACAGAAATTTAGTTTAAGCAGAAAATGAGAAATTGAATCATGGAAGAACAGGGAACTTGCCCACGGTGACCAGCCAAAGAACCTATAATCTCATCCACTGAAACAAATGTACCAGCAAAAGTTCCAAGAAATAGACCATATCTCAATGTCTCTTTCAAAGCAGTAACAATAGCTTCATTATTTGTAATCACACCCTCCTTCCTGAATAATAAAAATAATCATTACTTAAATTACCATAAATTTGAATTATTGAAAATTCGTTGCTCGGTGAGTTCTTCACCTGAGAGAGGCTAAGAGCTTTCGTCGTCTCAATCGAGCTAAGATGGAGAAAATGGCGAGCCCGCCTTTGAGACCAGCTCCGATGGTGAAGCCCTTGATTGAGGCAGTTACGACCCGCCGTAGCTTTTCCGAGTCGCTCAATGGCACCGAAACGTATCCGAGCGAAGAAGAATAGTAAAACGACGACGGCGACGGATCGGATTTCTTGCAATGCGTACAATTCGGATCGGCGGATTCGTGGTGGTCACCGTAAGGACCGCCATTTTCGCCGGCGAAACATGTGCAGAGGTCGCCGGACGGCGACATGGTGGGGAACAGATTCGGGGTTTGCAGGAATGGCGTTTTTTGTGAAGAATACGAAGAATATTCGAAGCAGATGGGAGGAGTGTGCGTAAGGGCTTTGCGATTATCGAAATGACGAGTGAGAGAAACGCTCACGAGTATGACAGTTTAGGTCGTTTGGAATGATGACGTGATATTTTTTATTTATTTATTTTTTCTATTTGCAGTTTAGTGAATGCTTTTTTTTTTTTTTTTGGGTGTGTGGGTAAGAAGAGGCTTTTTCTTGTTGGGAGGAGTATTTATTTTGTAAACTTATTTTCAGTCTTGTATTGGATAATCAGACTCTGCAGTTTCATTCATGGTCTGACCAAAAAAAGTTACATCTTGTAGAGTTGCTCTGCTTCATGTGGTGCTGGATATGGCTAATAAGGAGCAGTGCCTCTAGTTGACTCCCATTTGGGACAGTTGGCCATGTGTGTGTGGGTGACTTTCAACCATTGGCCTCACAATCAGGCTGCCTGTATCGACTAATAATCATGTGCTTGTGGGTGACTCTCAACCATTGCACCCTATGTATCGACAACCAGTATTCATTCATGTACATGTGTAAGTGACTGTCCCAAATCATGTACATGCGTAAGCGACTGTCCCAAGCAAAATAGTCCAAATCCGGCTAACAAGTTAATTTAACTTAACACTCTACTACCTCAATAACTAAACTTTAGTTGGTGAGAATATCCACTCCATCCTATCTCATCTAAAGTCGCATAATAGCTGTTCGGTTTGGTAGCTTTACATTTATATCTTCCGGCTTGTAGTGTTTGAACCCATAACTCATGACGTATGAATTGAAGTAATGAATATCTAAAAAAGCACGGAAGCTCCTTGCTCAAACATTTGGTCCTATTTAAAACGGAGATGAGGACATCAGAAGATATAGTATATTAATCTCCATGACATAGGAGCAATTGAATATTACATTACTAGTAAATTACTTCGAAAAAAAAAAGGGTCCATAAGCATACACCTGCAGCATTTAGAATGTGATGAATGACTAATATACTTACTGCAGCTCAAAGCTCACTTTTATGCCCAAAAGCACTATGGCAGCACCACAATTTCTTTTGCAATTCCTCAGTGCTAACTACAGTGGTGCTTTCATAAAAATAAAGCCTCAAGGGAATAGAAACAGAAAATAATGACAACCTAATTGTTGCAGCAAGTAAATCAGGGCAGCAAGCAGCAGACCACTTTCTCCTCCGAGTAGGCACAATCAGCACCGACAAAAATGGATGGTGTTTGTATGAATTTGCTTCAATTAAGCATGCATTGTCCCAATGTGAGAATGTGATAGCAAACATGTTTAAAGTAGCACCAAATAATTGCTGTTTCCTGACCTGAATATGTTTCTTGAGAATGGAAATCAAAATTTGGCAGTGAACAAAACGGTTAGGCTCGCAAATGAGTTAGTACGAATTCAGAGAAGGCTAAGATGTGGACTATTTTTTTCCTTTTGCAATACCAGAATCTTTTGGGAACATGAATGGTAACTGCTAAAGTCACTATAATCCTACAATTCTGAATTTATAGCCGGTACTCCTCTCTAAGTATACTGTAAAATCTCCAATCATATTCCTTTGGTGGTTCCCATTTCATTTCTTCATTCTACCTTGAGAACAATCTTCATGAACTCATAAACGAAGTAACTTATTGCAGCTGAGGGAAGTACCTGAGTATGCAAAACACCAGAGATAAGAAACAGACATAACTTCAATGCTTACAATTTGAAGGGAATGCAACAATCTTCACATGTATAGCAGAGGGGTATGGGACATAGTACGAGGATGCCAAGTATATACCTATAGAAAGAGATGCATTCAGAACTTATAACCTAGGGATCCATATACGTCAAAACTTCAAAGCCATTGAACCAAAGAAATATAAAAAAAGAATATGACAACAGTATCACCATATTAACTTTTGTAAAACACAACAAAGTAGCTAAGGTAAATAGGGATCCATGTAATAACATGCCTGTAACAAGCTGGGAACAAGTCCTGCATAAAGAGCTGGGACACCTCCGTGTTCCACTATTTTCATACAAGTTGCCAAGGCACTCATTTTAGTTGCCTGGACTTGCAATTGCAGCTGTCTCCTCACCACTTCAAACGGATATGTGGCAGCTTCTGCACAAGCACCAGCAATAGCTCCATAAAGTAATGTCCTAACAGGTCCCAGCTCCAGTTGGTCGAAAGCATTCAGGCCCAGCCCTTGTTGGCTCATCTTTTGGATTCTTTTCCTTCCATCTGGTGAATGCAGATAAGCTGATTTTAATATATCATAGACACCATAGAAAACTGCACCTGAAGGTGCCATGCTTGCGATGGAGGGTACCAAGCCCTTATAAAGTGAAAAGAACCCTTCAGTTTGGATCATGTGGTGGAAAGCACCAATTACACCACCCAAGACTTCCCCACCAGGAGCCACCAACTTAGTCCGAATCTGAAGCACACAACATCTAACTTAGCATATATAACTAATTGCATGGTTAGTATATCTATGTAATAGCAGGGTACAATTAATAATATCATAAACTTTGTTTTTCTTTCTTTCATTAGGCATAACCAAAGTTAGATCTGCTTCAGCGTGGACTAAATTCCAAGAATGCAAACTTAATAGTCAATACCAACAAAAAGCACGAAGTGCTCAGCTTACAGGTAGGACATTTTTGTATTTCTTCCATTGTAAAGGTAAACCATAATTTCTATCTTAAAATGAAAAAAAGAAGAAAAGGAAACTCAAGCATCAAAAGGAAGACTTCACTTTCAATAAACGAAAGGAGACGTTTATCTATGCACCATACCCAAGATTCCAAACAAATTATGCTTTGACCACAGAAAATATCACAGTGGGATAAGTCGTTTAGAGTGGGCATAAAATACAACCTTCAGCATAAGTTATTTCAGACTATCTTATAATCTATATCTCTGCCAAAACGAGTTCCCAAGTGAAAAGGCATACCCTTGTTGAACACTTGCAATTACATGCATACTTTCTATTGGCCTAGATTATGGAAGGGAAAGCGAGTTAAATCATGTAGGTTTAGCTGTGTCACTACTTTTTCAAATCCTCGCAAACAGATTCTTGAATTTCTATTTCAACCACTTAGCATAACCCAATTTCAGCTAGTAATTGATCAAACAGCAAAATCCTAAACGGTCACTTACCGTGTCAAGAGGTAAGCAGAGTATGGTAGCAGTAATTCCAGCTGCAGCACCGGCAACAAACCTCCCAAAATTTGTAGTCTCCTTATTTCCGGAGAAGCGGAGCAATTGTTTTCTGTAAGTATCATAAGCATAGAAATTGATTGCTTTAAATGGAGCTGTACGAAGAATATTGACTAAGTTCCCCTTCCAAAAGCCCCTCACGCCCTGAGAAACCGCAATTGACTTAACCAGCTCAAATAGATGCCTCTGTTCTCCACGAACTATATATTCCAGCTTTAGTCTCTCAAGAGGTGCAACAAAAGTTCTGACACAACAACATTCAATCAGCCACAAATGAAGTGCTAAATGGTAACAATCACAGAGCAACTCCAAAGTCTAATACTATAATCTCTAAATGCAGATTGTAAATGAAACATAAAACTCCAATTTTCCGGTTCTCAATTTCTGTGTGTCATCCAGTTCACGAAACATGAAATTCCGATTTCCTATCCATAACACTCCCGTAACTTACTGAAATCAACAAATTAATACAATCAACTGAAATTAAGTCAATGAGAAATCAAATTCCTTCAAACTATTCTTCTAAACTGTCAAATGCAATATATACCAATTACCCAGAATAGTTTGAACAAAATTATGAATTATAAAAAGCAAAAAGCCGACCTGGAAACCATGGCGGCTATAGCACCAGCCCACAAATGCTTGGTGGTGTTCATAGCTCTACCTCCCCTAATCCCAACTTTCTCTGTCCTCGTCTCTTCAACCACCGCCTCCTCCGAACCCTCATCTCCGTTCTGCACCAAACACCCTTTGGAGTCCCGTACAACCCCATCGCTTTTCAAGCTCACCGACAAGAACCCACCTCCAGCCACCGCTCTCAGCCTAAACCCATACGACGAACCAGACCCGGAAACGACAGCCGAAGAAGACTTCCGGAACGACACTACGGAATTGAGCAGAGAATTGGAAACTGTGGGTTCCAAAAACAAGCCGCCGATGATGAAAAGGCTCGAATTTGGGTCGTCCATTTTATGCGTGGGAATGGGATTGAATAGGTTTTGGGTTTTGTGGGCTGTGGCTGTGGTCGTCTTCGTCAGAGTGTGTTTGGATTGTGGGGTTGGAGAGTTCGAGGGATTGGAATGCGAATGGGAAGAAGGGGGGTTGGTGAAAATGGCGGATTTGGCAGCTTTGCTTCCATCGCCAAACATGCATAGTACAATTCAGTTCCCTCCTATACAGTATACTATGCTTATTTTATCATTTCTTATTTATTTATTTTTTCTTTTATCTATCTCGCGCTAATGATTATGTTAGTTTGACATTGTTGTACTGTAAAAATAATCGATATCAAATTTGTTGTGAGATAAAGCAATTTGGTGTTTAGTAAACTTTTTGTTAAAAGTTTTGTTGGTACTGATTCCCGCATAATAAGAAATGATTGCCGCATAATCATTAAACTCAACGTCTCTTCAAAACTGATTCCTAAATAATCAAAAAATGAAAGCACATCATTAGTTGCTATCCCTTATAGCTTTCTCTCACATCAATTTTTAATAATAAGTGATTTTCTCATAGTTTATCAAAAGGGCTGGGCTTCCCAAAATTTTAAAAAAATTACTTATTACCCCAAATAAGCAATACCAAACTGACACAAGTCAAAACTATTTGTCTTTTCCATTTTATTTTTGTAAATAAATTAATATATCCTATCCAATATATATATATATATACCATTTATTTTATTATAGTTTTTCAGGCAAAAAAATAAAGTTTTAAAGTATGCCAAAGAGGAAAGGAGAATGTTGCTATTGATGTTTTGGTGGTAATCTTTTGTTTATGCCCAAAATGAAGCCGATAAGGTGACACCAACCACCAAACTACCTTCGTTAGTGTGCTCATTTTTGCAAACAAACGATGATTTGACAATGTCTTTAATCGACTATAGTTGGTTTATCGATAAATTAGTGCAATTCAGTTGATTTTCAACAAAAAAAATAAATAAATGAGGTGTGGCGGTTGCAATAGAGTCGAGGAAGAGAAGACAAGAACGAGAGAGAAGATGAATATGAAGGAAGAGGAGAGAGAGGGTTGTAGGGTTTAGGGTTTTAACCCTAAACTCTAAACAAATACACCCAGTTCAGTTTGGTTGAACATGGTACAATTAAAATCATAAATTATACAGGTTCAACTAGTCTATTTGATCTAAACCAAATTTTTTTAGAAGAAAAAAAAAACCGAATTGGCGGGTGAGAACATGAGATGATGGCATTTTAAGAGCTTCAAAACAATATATTTTTTTTGTGAGATGGAGATAAAAAGTTTTAAACTTCACAAATGTATTCGTTTATTTCATCAAGGAAAAAAAAAGAGATTTACTATTATATCTAATATAGGGGCCCAAATGATTTATAATAAAAAAAACCCACATGAAATGGACTTTAGAAGCACATCCAAAACCCATTTATAACATAACAAAAAAACTTCAAACTTCCTATAAATTACAAAATTGCCATTAATTTCTTAAAACGAGTCCAACCCAAAACCTCATAAAAAAAACCCAAAACAATCAATAGGGCATCAAAGTAATGTAATAATCAAAGTTAAATTCAATTGGGCAAGCTGTCTTTTTTTGTTTTTTGTTTTTTTAAGTTTGTTTATAGAAATTAAATAGTGTAGGGTTTATTTGTAATGATCCAAACCCAAAATTCATAATTAATGAGTAATTTATTATGAGGAAAGACAAGTTTGCCCTTGGAATATTTTATTAAGAAAAAGTGAACTTTTTGACCCGAAAGGAATTTGACAATTCTACAGACACCGTTGCGTAGAGCACGGTGAAATGAGTTTATAGACACGTAGTGGGCCCGAATAGGAGTTGTAACGAGAGAGATATGGTCAAAAGAAACTCAGTGGCACAATCGTAAATATTTCGAAAATGGATTTTATAAAAATCAGATTCTCTCTCTCTCTCTCTCTCTCTCTCTCTCTCTCTCTCTCTCTCTCTCTCTCTCTCTCTCTCCCCCCTCCCGAGAGACCCTCTCCCGCGTCGTCCCTTCTCTCCTTCAAAACTTCACCACCGGCCACGACTGTGGACGGGGGCCGGTACCAAAATGACCGGGACGATGTCCTCTTCCAACCCCAGCCAGCTCCCACCTCCAGCTGCCGCGGTTTCGCCTGAATTTGGAGAAGAAGCGGCCGGCGTCGTCCGATCTTCACAGCCGCCGATTTCCCTCCTCCGGCCACCGTTTCCGTAGAGCCATGTATGAATTTTGAACCTCTCGAGCTGTTCTAGCTGCCTGTTGGGTAGGAATTAATCAGTTCTCAGTGTAAATGATTTTATACAAATGAATTTCATTATTTGATCTTGAATAAGTTTTATTGAGTATGATTTTCCTAGCATGATTTGTTGAATTTAAATATCTTTATTTATATGCTACTTAGTTGAATATGCTAAAGAGATATGGAAAGTAGAAATTGAGATTTATATAAGACAAAATGGCAGCAGAGTTCTAGATTTAATCAAAAATTCAGTTATTTATCAGAATTTTCAGAAATTTTATATTTTCTTAAACCACCGTGGGTACCCAGTTACAGAAACAGTTGCTTTCAGTATATGTTGCCTTCGGATATGACGATGTCCACAGACATCCAGCTTTCAATTTGTCAGTGCACTTGACATTTGCCTCACGAGTTTCGGGGACCGTGAGAGCCAGGAATGCGGATCAGGCTGACTACGGTCCCCTGAATCCTGCTAGTTTGTGGCTCGGGTTGACTTTGTGTCACCGAGACCTACCAGGGAAATTGACGGATATCAGGAATTGACGGAATAAAAGGGGTACACCTAGGTGGTAGTTTTAAATTGATTTCAATGCTTTTAAGAGAGTTTTATTGACCTTGAGTATGATTTTGGCATATATGTATATAAATATGTGAATGCCTTGATTTTAGTATGATTCAAGTACAGATTAAATAATCGGTTTTACATAACTATTTTTTCAATGGGGGTTAGTATATTCTTATGCTATTTTCTGAACCTTTATTTTTGTCCACTCACATTTTTTGAATGTTTTGCGCCCCCAGGCTGTAGACGTGCACATGAATCCACCACCGGGCCATTTTTCCTTCTTCCGCACCTTTCTTTTGTTATAGAAGTTTTGTTTTGTAAAGAAATTAATTCATCTGTAAACTCTTAGTAATTGCTCTGATATTTTGTTCTAAATTGAGAATGGAACTGTTGGCATGTATATTTAAGTACTGGCGGTTGGTTATATAGATATACATGTTTGTTTTGGACATGTGTAAATTTGGGATTGAACAAATTACAGGGGAGATTCTGTCGAATTTTCGGTAGGAGTCAAGGCTAAATTTAAAATAAGTTTTAATTAGAAGGGCAAATAGGTCAATTGTGCCCGACATTCGCCAAGTGTCGGACACGCACAGGGTTCGACTCGAATTCCAAAGTGGAATTTAGATCGGGTCCTGTCATTATTTATATCACTAATGCTAAGAATAAAACTAAATATCTATAAATAAATAAATAAATAATCCTTTTTCACTTACCAGAAAATAGCGAGGAAGGATAGTGAACAATAGTCACACATTAAATAAATTATATTTTTTACTTGCCGCAAAAAAAATTAAACAAATTCTATGCCTTTTTTAAGGGAAGTAAAAAACTCTATAACTGTGTCAACATTACTTTGGCGCCAAGATCATTTCAGTTCCAAAAATCGCAGGGCTCCAGAGAGAGGGAGAGATTGATAAACAAATTTATAGGGCTTTCTCTGTGCGATCAATCTTAGATTTCAAAATGCAAAAGCTAGGTTTTCCGAGTATGAGGAGCTTGGATAAATTCAAGTCCCTCTCGAAATCGGTCTCAGGAACTTCGAATATCTTCTCCTACTCCTCCCGTCCTCCAGATTCGACCTCTTCTGGAAGTTTCGCAAATTTGAAGCTCACCGCAGGTTTTTACTGGAAATTTGTGATTATTGGTTGATTCTCTCAGGAATTTGGAGTTTCTGAGACGATTTGTCGTTGTTTTGTTCGTTTACAGAGAAATTAGTGAAAGAGCAAGCTTCTGTGAAAACTGATCTGGAAATGGCGGTACCTCTCTCTCTCTCTCTCTCTCTCCCTCTATCGCTTTCTATCAGTGTGTGTGAGTGAATGAGCTTATCTTTCGTGCTAGCTTGTGAAATTGTGTGGTTAGGTTTTTGTCTCACTATCTGCGTCGATTTGTTAGGATTTCAATTTCTTGTAAATAGGTGAGATTCATCTATCTCTATAAATTCGAAGGTATCTGACCAGAGATTTAAATGATAAATGCAGAACACTAAGCTGAAAAAATCAGTGGAGCACATCCGTGCATTAGAGGAAAAAGTGCAGAATGCTTTCAATGAAAATGCTAAGCTTAAGGTGAAGCAGAAGGAAGATGAAAAGCTGTGGAAGGGATTGGAGTCTAAGTTTTCTTCAACCAAAACTCTCTCTGATCAACTCACGGAAACTTTACAGCTCTTAGCTGGCCAGGTTCAGGATGGTAAGTCTTATTTTGAGTTCTCTGACCTTTCACATTTTCTTATGTTCACAGTGTTATTTATCCTTAGCTTGCTTTAACAGCCGAGAAAGACAGAGAGTCCTTTGAAGGAAAAATCTCTGCGAGTGCAATAGCTCTTGATGGTTTAAATCAACAGATGAATGGTCTGTCTCTAAAATTAGAGTCTGCAGAGGACATTATAAGGAACCGTAAGTTGTTTCCCTTTCATTTCCTTTTCCTGAGAGAATGTTTAAATTTTAGAATGTAGGGATGATGCAATGTTTAACTGGATAAAGGTGCATTTTCCTTTCTGTGATGTTTCTGAATCCTGACTGTAGGTGAAAAGGGGCTGGAGGAACTCAAATCTGATAAAGAAGAAGGGGAAAAATCTTACAGAGATGAACAGAGCAGAACTGCAAATCTCATAGAGGAAAAAGGTAAAAATCTTATGAATTAAGACTTTAGGTGGCATCATCACTTAGTTGCAACTAGATATTGCATAATGGGCTGAAATTTCTGGAACTACTGTATTTTTAGCCATTATAAGCCAATCTTGCAACTAAATAATTTTAAAGTACAGTTCATGGAGCTTTACAATTCAGTGCTTTTGAAGATGGTTGAAGCTATGCATGCATGTGTCATATGGCTCATGCATTAGTTTTTCCTTTCAATGTGGGCAACCTTCCACATAAATTGCTTTGTATATGGTTTCTTGCCCTTTAAGTGATTTTCAAATATATTGTGTGTACAGTTGTACATCAACCTTGTAACTCTCAACATTTTGACTCGCAAGGGTGAAAAAGTGAAAAAAAAAAAAAAAAAAAAAATCTAAATTCGAGTTAGGCAGTTCTATCAGTATTCGTCTTACCTCTGAAGCCTCTTAAGGAATGCATGGTTAATATATTTCTACCCCTCTCAGATGTTCAGCTTTCTCTAAACTTTGTTGCCATACAAAGATAAAATTCTTTTCCACTTGAATCAAGATTTTCTCTTAGAACACATTTTAGATCTGGTAGTATGTTTTTGATAGTCAATAAAGTACTGTCTAATTAATGCATGCACTTTTCTTTAAAAACAAAAAACAAAACAATTGCACCATGTTTGAAGGCATGCATTGTTAGGTTTACCTCCATGTTCCAGTCATTGAGAAAACAATTGCACCTTGAGCATGTTGAATGAAATTCAGAAATTATTATTTCAAGTTGTCGTGGGATTGTTTTATAATGTTTGTCATTTATGTCATTCCTTGCAGATGCTATGATAAAGAACTTTGAGGCAACTCTAGCAACTAATAGGTTGGCCGCAGAAAGTTTGAACTCTAAGTTGGGTGAGGTGCATCTTGAGTTAAAATTGAAAGAGGATGAAATCAAACGTTTGATAACTGTCCAGGAAAACTTGGAAAAGGAAAAGCTCGGTGTTCAATTGAGCAACGATGACCTTGTTAAGAGATTAGATATGTCTGTCCTTGAGATAAAAAACCTTGAAGGGTTTGTTCATGTGTTGGCTGCACACTTGGTCGAATTGGATAAACAAAGTTTGGATTTTTTAGACAAGTTTGATAAGCTAAACTCTCTCTATGACACGTGCTTCAAGTTGGTCCAGCAGGAGAGGGACCTTTCTACCAAGCTTTCTCAGAGACAGTACGACCAACTGCATGATAGATTTCTGACCTTAACATCAGAAAAAGATGCTATAGAATTGGTAAATCAGGAGTTGAACAATAAGGTCCTCGAACTCCAGAAAGTTCAGGAGTCTGTTGTGGCACAGCTTTCAGAGGAATGCCGTATAGCCAGAGAGAGGATACAGAACTTGGAGTCTGAAGCAGAAGGTCTGGTCTCAAAGAATATTGAAACAGAGAAGTTGGTCTCCCAATTAGAACTGCAAATTGATTCTTTGTTAGAAAGTTCAAGATCATCTGAGAACAGAATGGTTAGCAAATTCCAACACGTTGAATTTTTGCGTTTGAGCAGCGTTTTTGCCATATTAAGCTTTGTTTTATACCATCTTGCAGCAAGATCTGTTGCTGAAAATTTCGGCATTAGAAACTGAGAGTAAAGATAATACAGAGAAATTACAAGCAGAGTTACAGAAAAAAGTGGAAGAAATAGATAGTTTAATAAAGGAGGGTGAAAAACGTGAAGAGCAAGTAGATCTGATGGATAAACAAGTCAGTCAGCTTCAAAACATGCTAGAGGAGAAGGAGAACCTTATTCTGCAACATAAGGCACGAGAGAAGAATCTGGAAGAACAGAACACAGGGGTATGAATTCAGTGCGAATGTGTTGAGTGCATAAATCTGTTTTTTTGCATGTATTTACGATTCTGTATTTTTTTGCAGAATCAGGCATTGCTGGCTGCTGCTGAAAGTAAACTTGTGGAAGATAAGAAGCAATATGATCTCATGCTAGAGAGTAAACAACTGGAATTATCAAGGCATTTGAAAGATATCTCTCAGAGGAATGATCAGGTGTTATCTCTTGTGATATTCTTATATGGACACCATACAGGTTCTATAAGTACTTTTGGACTGACAGTAAGAGGGTTTAATTAGGCAATTAATGACATCCGGAAGAAGTATGAGGTGGAGAAGCTGGAGATAGTTAACATGGAAAAGGGAAAGGTTTGCTCGTTTTATAATATCTTGCAATATGCTTAGGAATGAATCATGTTCTTCAATTGTTATTCATTTGAAACTTCAGGCCGAAAAAATTGTTGGAGAAAGGGAGAGAGAATGTGAGAAAAAACTTGAAGAATGCAAAGAAGAATCTAGGCAGTACTTGATGCATGTTCAGGAGGAACATGCTACTCTGGTATGTGTTGGTGTGTGCTAATTGCTGATCACTTTTTCTCTATGATGCATTTGTTTGCTATCTTACCACCAAATCCTATTCTTGTTTTTGCTACACATTTTCTGGCATTACCAAACATTTACTTTCAGTTAGGGAGTAATTCTTTTTCATATGTTAAATACCTCTGAACTTGTATTGGATTATGCAGAATTTTCATTCTTAGCAATCACTCTTAGTTTTTTTGAATCTTACATTGTAATTTGAAAAAAGAAAAAGAAAAAGAAAAAAAAAGAGCTAGTTTGTTACTCAGTCTTTTTGGACTGATAATTAAATTAACTTATTAAATGAGCTTATCTGCTGTTTATTAATAAAGGTGAACATTTGTAAGAAATTACTTCAAATTTTCCCTTATTATCGTATTAGGTTGCTCAATTTAATATGGGAAGTTGCTCATTTATGAGGCATTTATATTGCATGCTTCTGTGTTTTCTACTTCAAAGACTGACTTGGAATATTTGGTAATGAACATTATTGACTTTCATATTTGATGTCGTTTAGGTCAGTCGTATTCAGCAAGAGCATGATAAAAAGGAACTCAGTCTAAAAGCTGAACACAGTGAAGAGCTCAAGCATATCCAACTTCAAGCTGAAAACGAATTGAAAGAGGTTCAAATAGCTTGAAATTTAGTTGGAACTGCTAATTTAAGTTGAGTGTAATATGATTTACTAATCATTTTATTATTTTTCATAGAAAATGACATCGCTGAGGAACGAACATGAAGCCCAGCTTAGAGGTTTGAGGCTGGAGCACGAAGATGAGTGTAAGAAGCTGCAGGATGAGTTGGATCTTCAAAAGTCCAAAGTACATATCTAGCAGAAGTGCTTTATATAATAAGATTTATCCGTACATTTTATTTATAATGCTTATTTTACAGGAGGAGAGACAGAGGGCATTACTGCAATTGCAGTGGAGAGTTATGGGTGATAAACCACAGGAGGACAAAGAAGTGAATTCAAAGAAGGTGGGATTTAAAATCAATAGATCTCTCTCTTTCTCTCTCTCTCTCTCTCTCTCTCTCTCTCTCTCTCTCTCTCTCTGTGTATCTTGGAGAGGGGTGGGGGGTAGATTGGGGGTTTTGCAAATAAAATAATTTCAAAGTTTAAACAGTCTGAAACAGTGTATTCACAGCAGGTGGGAACTGGGAAAGCATATTGTTAAGAATTTTTCTTTTTGGGGTTGAAGTGTAAATTTTCATATCAGGAGTAATTATTTTAAATGAATTACGATGCAACTAATCTGAAATTCTATGATTCTGATGCCTTCATTCTGCCTCAGGATTACTCCATTTCGTCAAGGCAGATAAGAAACTCTGTTGGTAGAAAAAGAGGTCAGCATTCTCTGGTACCAGAGAATGATGAAAAGGTGGCACATTAATGAAAAATCATTTCTACTTTCCTTCATTTTTCCACATGACAATATGACAATGATTATGATATGTGATTCTATTTCATTGATAGGATTCACCGTTACTGGTAGCAACACAAACTCCAGTGTCAAAGTTGTTGAAGAAAGTAGAGAACGCAAACACAGGAAGTATAATGAGTATTCCAAAGCATCACAAAAAGGTGAATAACTTATGTACTAATGTTTTTCTGCTAGTGTATTCTTAAACGATGCAACATTTGCTTTTCTATACGTTATAACTGCATTTCAGTAGTAAGAAATATATAAATCCTCTTGGCAGGGGCACTAGTGGTCGTTTAAGAATTTAATGTTGCTTACTAATATGATCGATCGATATGTGCCTTATCCCCTCAACCTCTTTAGGCTAACTTCATCAGCTTGCAGGTAACTCATCGGGAATATGAAGTTGAAACTTCTAATGGAAGAACAGTCACGAAAAGAAGGAGAACAAGAAGCACAGTGATGTTTGAAGTATGTACCTGGTCACTTCCGTGAAGCTATATACTAAATCTTTGTTTTGTATATGAAATAAATAGACTTCCAGAATTGCTCTTTTCAGCATACATTACCCAATACTGAATTTTATTTATATGTAACATCA
Source organism: Prunus dulcis (assembly GCF_902201215.1). Taxonomy (NCBI): domain Eukaryota; kingdom Viridiplantae; phylum Streptophyta; class Magnoliopsida; order Rosales; family Rosaceae; genus Prunus; species Prunus dulcis. The sequence goes on along the minus strand of NC_047650.1, from coordinate 38,898,125 downwards.
GGATCCAAGAAAACATAAAAAGACAAGTACTCCAAAAGCCACTACTCCCAGGAGTGTTGTTAAGGTAACAGAATCAACCAAATACTTATTTACTTCAGTTTCTGTAATCTCTTGTAATGCTTCTACTTTTTCGTGCCCCAATATTGCTCGGGACCTTTCTTTGGAGCATGTAATGTAATTAGAAGTATTATTAATGTATTTATCTATTGGAAAAGCTGGATATGCATGTATAAATCGTGAACCATGATAGCATATGTAGCATGGCTTAAATTATATTACTGCAGTGTTCCTTTTGATTTCCACATGCAGAGTTTGCAATGTGTCATATTTGTTATGTAGGCATCTAAGGGAGGAGGTCAACCAAATCCTTCAAACATAGGGGACTTGTTTTCAGAAGGGTCTCTGAATCCATATGCAGACGATCCCTATGCATTTGATTAAGGTATTTTCAACTGATTATTGTAGACATGATTTTGTTTCATTTATTACAGAAAAATATGATGCCTTCTTTTCATTTTAATGCAATTTTTTGAACTCCCACCCTTCCAGATCGTTGATATGATTTTGAGTAGGGTCTGCTTAGACTAAATGCGAGTATTTAGCAACTGACCAGCTTTTCTTGTTTTGGTTCAGGTCAGAAAAGAGATCTCTGTAATTTCCCTGAACTGCTTCACTCAAAGCCAGCTGGGCACATGATATCGACGTACAGGGTTTCTGCTGGTTACATGCTTTCTCTTGTATATATGTGCATAACTTTGGCATTTTACTGATTTGCAAGTTCCAATTTGATCACTACCTCACTCCTCTTTTGTCTATATGGGCTTTGTATATGAAACTTGTTGGTTGAAAGGTTTAAGGATTTTGAACATCCATTTTCAAAGCTTCGTTTATAATGTTTTTTTTTTTTTTTTTGTTTTCAATTAATGTTAGAGGAAAGTTGGAGAAGAGAGAGTCGATGTGAGGGATAAGCGAAGGAAAATACATACACTGATTTTTCCCTTCTAACTTAAAAGAAGTAAAAACAAAAGCATAATCGTTCCCGAACAATCCTAAAATACTTTTAAGCTTTTAACTATGTAATTTATTAGCATTGGCCAAGGAAATGCTTGTACAGTTGAGGAATTTTGACATAAGATTTCATGTGGACATCATAACATAAGCATACATATGGTTGTGGTTTGGGTTTTGTGTAATTGGAACACCAAGATCATTTTTCTATCGGAAGTTCTTGCCTTCGAACGTCTGGCCAAACTGCCAATTCTTGGGGGCTATATGCCATGAGGTGGAGTATCTTTTATCACTTGCTAGGACTCGGAAGGTGAGTGACTCACCAACCAACTTGGCATCAGTAACCCACCTCTGACCCCACATCCGCTTCATCATTGTCCATTTCAACTTGTCGTGGCCCTTCACTTGCACGCTGACCACATCCCCAACTCCTGCCACATTCCACACCAACACTTCGTTGAAGTAAGGGTTCCCGGTTATTGTGAATCGAATACCTCCTTTCTTTTGGCATGAAACCCTGTAAAACATTATTAACATTTCATTCAATGTTGAACATGAAGATAATAATTAAAATGGTTGATCGATAATATTCTCTTGCTATTTACTATGACATGTTATATTGTTACACTGTTATGAATAAACTTACCTGCGATATTCGATTGGGACGATGCCAGCCTTGTACTCGGCAATATTGAGGAATACAGGCTTGGCTATGTCAAAATGCTCGCGTGGTGGATTGCACCATCCTCCATTGTTGCTTGCCTGATTCCAATTCGGGGGGCAATTGTTAGTCGCCGTAACATGCAGAATCGGATTCCCGGGCTTGCACCATTGAGGTTGGTCTACACATTTGATATCGTAGCATGCACCACATGACTGTCCATTGTTGAACAATGCATTGCTCAATGCTACTGTCTCCAGGCCATATCCTTCTTGAACAACATCATGGTAACCACAAGCTCCACCTGACAAGCTCAAAACAATTAGTTGCAAATATATATAATGTAACTAAAATATAGTGCTCTTGTGTTCAAAACAACGTTGTTTAGAATTTGGTACCAAATGTTCCGGAGCCTCCTTCATAGAATGTGGCATGAGCTTGCTTCCAAGGGCCAGCAGTGAAGCTTGGCCTATGGTGGGCAATGGCATGGTCGGGAAATACTGCTAGAAGAAAGAGCAGCAATGAACCCAATAGGGCTTTCAAATTAGGCAATCTCATGGTGGCCTTTGGCTGCAGTAATTGTCTCCTTGAACTTAATTATAAACTTATTGATTTCTCTCTTGTTTTTTGTTATGAGGATTCTCATGCATCGTGGGTATATATGGTACAAAATTCATCGTTGTCATTGTAATTTTAGCAACTCCCTATTTCTGAGGGAATGACCTTAACAACTCAAGCAACTGAATCATACTGCCAATTATGAGCCGTCATTTTCCAACAAATGTTGCAACAGCATCAGATAGGTTATTTCCAGCAAACTCGTTCACACGCGTGGCATCTATATGGTTTAAGCGTTTGTCTTAGGCCTATTAATCGTGTTTAGTTTTCATCCAACGGTAATCGTCGGATCAAACTTTACAGAGTGTTTTCAGGCTATACAACTCCATTTTCCTCTACTATCTCCACATTAGTTACAAAAGGTTTCCAAAAACTTTGACACAGAGTCTTCATATTTAGGGAAGATGATTTTAAAAGTACATCACTTACAAAACTACGTATGAGTCAGAGTTATAAGAATTTGTACACCCCTCACTCTAAGGACTCCAAAATCTATCACCTTCCAAGCAAAAACAGAGAAATCAGTTAACTACTACTATATGCACACAAACTCAAAAATAGCATAGCCTAGTAACTAGTAAGCACAACTAATAAAGGAAAGATGACATCGGAGGAGATATAGAGAGCTCGGCTTGCGTTTTATTTACTTGTAGCTATGCTTTGGAATCAAGGTAGGCGGTTTTTTGGGAGCCTTTACATAAATTGATTTAATTAAATTTTGTGAATAGTGTATTGTTGTTTAAGATTGTTAAATGATGATATTATTTGATTAATGTTGATATGTTATCGGTGATAGTTGGAACTCTTGGATTGAGAAAGTAATTATGGGAAAGAGGGACCATGTTCAGGTGAGCCCGTGTGCACAATATAATAGGATATCGGTGGTATAATTGTCAATTGGTTGATTTGAGCTTGGAGATCAATGGTTTTGACAAGATGACTAACAAAATGGGAATTATGGGATGATTATTAGATGGGTGTTAGTTCCTACAAATGGGCATTCGAGACCAACTAGTATAAGCATGGTATGAGACGTGCGAGGTCTGCTTGTTCATTTATATGAATTAACGGGAATAGAAGAGCATACATTATGCATTACTATCATTGATTGTATGATTGTACGTCACTTAATTTAGTATGGTTTATGTCCTTATTGAGTTGTGGTTTCACTCACCCCCTTATAGACCTTGTAGGTTTAAAACCCAAAAGACGGATGGTAGGCGAGTTGAGGTTGAATTAGTTGAGAATGGTAGAACTTTATCTATTTTTGGTACAATATTGTAAAATTTTGGAGCTATTTTTATAAGAGAAGTTTATTTAACCCATGTTTCAGCCCCTCTATATTCACACACCCTTTAGGGTCCCCTATAAATATTTTTTCAACGATCCAAACCATCTATTTTTTAAGTCTACATTCATAGATCATAGATCATCCTTGCAAAAAAATTAGACAAATCGGAAACCGTTTCGATATCCAATTGTTTCCTACAAAATCAATGAACGCGATGCTTCAAGAAAGTACTAAAATTTCAATAATTCAATTGAGTGGTCAAATGATATCGGACTCAAGTGATTTTTTGTAGAGATGATCTTTGAATGAGTATCTACAAAATGGATGGTTTGGATTAGTGAAATACAATACGGAGTCGGCCCTACAAAGGTGTCCCTTAAATAAGCTAATTTAAAGAATTCCTCAACAAAAGCTCTTTGTGTGTATATATATATATATATATGTGTGTGTAAATAATGCATTTAAAATAATGCTTTCAACATAGATAATTTTGAAAATAACTTTTTATTTATACTTACAAAGATTGCAACTGCAATTCTTCAAAGCACAACTGCACGCTATTTACAAGAGTGTTTACAAAAGTGAAATTCTCCGAAGGATGTATCAGAGAGATTTCTTTGAAACTGAAGAAAGGAAAAATTGCATTCCTTTTACAACTGAGGCCGAAGCCTGCTTATAAAGAGAAAATTAACTAAGGTTCAACTATGGTAGAGTTACTGGAACGGAGGCTACTGCTAGGTCACAAGAAAGCAACCTAATTCAACTTTCAATTTTGTCTGTTTGTGGGGAATTCTTTTACTGATGGAGCTTTCGGTGGAAAGTAGATAGTAAAAGCAGATTCTTCACAGAAGACAATGATCATGTCGGCGACTAATGACAACTTTTGTAGGACCGGCTACTTTCGGCTACTTTGGCATGTGAAGATATCAGGAACATCATGAGGCCTAGTCAGAGTTCAAATCGTAGGCGTCATAGGGGTCTTGACTGTCTTCATACCAGGTCTTTGGCTTGACAGGGATGGGCTGACAACTGGAAGACGAGGGGGACCCGTTGTCTTCATCATCATCCATCTGGGAGGCTTGTCTGAGCAACTGGGTGGCGATTTCTCGAAGTTCTGCTTTTGATTTTCCTTCGACTGAGAGGGAAGATCGAACAGATGCAGAAGGAGAGACCGGCAGTGGTACTGGTGCAACTGGGAGGTCGTTGTAGACGTATCTGGCAATTCTATCAACTTCAAATTTGTCCCACCACTTGACAGAGAATTGGCGGGCAAGAATGCGAACATCTTTAGTGACCCTGTAAGACCATTTTAGTATCCAGGGTACCTTGTATCTGGCAATAAATAACAACTGTTTGGGAAAAAATAAATCAACTGCAGAGAACTTGGCCTTCTGGGTGTAATGGCGGATGAGCTCAAGGACTGATACCGGTAAAATTTCTTCAACTGGACCATGTTTTTCCCACCAATGGAGGAACCAGTAGGGGAAATGGCTTTTGAACTTGTTATCAAAATTGATGAACCAGGAATGACTAAAATCTTCAGATTGATGAAGAAAAATAGTATACCATGCATCAATATAATCAGCATAATTGTATTGCAATTGGGACTGAAGTAACTTGAGCTCATAAGGACGACTGCTGAAGGCTTCTTGGCTTATAATTTGGTGAATATATAAAGAATGATAAAGGATAGTGGCAGGATTGTCACGATCCTTAATCGGCTTGATTTCAACTGATTTGGTTTCAAGTAATATATCTCTATAATACTTGAGGGACTTGTAAGGGTTGGAAGGCATATAATGGAATCCAGGGGGAAAATAGTGTCTGGCGATTTCAACTGGATTGGTATTAATATCATACAAGGGCTCAATGACAAATAAATGGGAATTGCTTTTGGGCAAATAAGGAGATGATTTTTTAAATGTAACTGAGGGGCCTGCAGGGATGTCTACTGCAAAGGGATCATAACTGGCAACTAGAGTAGACTGGTAACTGGGGCGGATTTGGCCAACTGTGGATCCTAAAGAGGAAAATCTATTGGCAACTGATAGAGGTGTGGCAACTTTGATGGGGGTGCAACCAGGATAGGGAACTATCTGTTTGGGCATTTCTGGTTTGGCTGGACTTATGGATGGCCACTGAGATGGTTTGGTTTGCGACTGGCTTGACTTGGGTTGACTGGCAACTTCTTTGTTTTTGTCTTTTTTGGGAGCCATTGTGGTTCCTGCAAGAATTCTCGAGTAAGAAAATCAGGAACTGAATTCTCACTGCCTCTCAAATATTCAATATCAAAATCAAATATACTTAATATACTCTGCCATCGTGCAAAAATCTGTTTAGATGCAATGTTATGAACATCTTTTTCTAAAACATGTTTTGCAGACTTGCAATCAACTCGGATTAAAAACTTTTGATTTAGTAAATCATCTTGAAATTTACTAATGCATAATACAATAGCTAATATTTCTTTTTTAATAGTACTATAATTATATTGTGACTGAGTCCAGGTTCCAGAATGGAAACGAACAATTTGTTCTGGAGAATCTGGACTGACTTTCTGTTTGAGAATGCCACCATAACCTATGTCAGAGGCATCTGTTTCAACTATTTTGAAAGAATCAACTGAAGGAATACCAAGACAGGGAAGTGTCTTGACATGGGCTTTGATTTGTTTGACAACTTCAGTATGAAGATCAGACCAAGGAGGAGGATTATTCTGCAACCTATCAAATAAGGGCTTACATTGTTTTCGCATATTTGGATAGAAGTCAGAGATATTATTTAGAGATCCTAAAAACCTCTGGAGTTGACTTTTATCAAGAATCTGATCAGGGAATTTATCAGCGAATTGGATAACTCTATCAATTGGGGAAATCTGAGACTGGCAGATATTGAAACCAAGAAATCTAATATTGGTTTGAAACAACTTAATTTTCTTATCAGAGACAACTAGACCATTTTGTTTGACGATGTGAAGGAATTTATGCAAATGCTTCCAATGTTGTTCAACTGACTCAGAAAAAATGAGAACATCATCAATATAAACAATCGAGAAATGACTGTAAGGATTGAAGATATCATTCATAATATTCTGAAACTCACTGGGGGCATTTTTTAAACCAAACGGCATGACATTCCATTCATAATGACCGAAAGGAGTAACAAATGCAGTTTTATACCTATCTGACTCATCAATTTGGATTTGCCAGAAACCACTTTTCATATCAAATTTAGAGAAGACAACTGCTTTTCCTAATCGATTAATGAGGTCTCGTTTATTAGGTATGGGGTACCTAATCCATTCTAGGACCGAATTAAGGGGCTTATAATTGATGACTAACCTGGGGACTCCTCTTTCTAGTTCAGCATTTTTCTGGACATAAAAAGCAGGACAAGACCAGGGGGACTTACTTTTGCGAATTATTTTTTTCTGAAGCAACTCATGAATTTCTTTTTTACAAAATTCCATTAACGCTTGGTTCATCTGTATTGGCCTGGCTTTAGTGGGGATATTTTTCTCACTAAAGGTTTTGATATGAGGAAGACAGACAACATGCTGTTTTCTATACCAAAAAGCAGTAGGCAATTCAGAACATATTTCTTTTTTTTAATTTATTTTCAAACGACTGGATTTTTAACTGTAAAGCTTTATCGGCAAGTTGTTGTTCAACCCTTTTAAACTTAATTTCTTCTTTAAGAAATTTCAATTGGTTAGTTTTTCGGATAACTTGAATAGATTTAGCAACTGACTGTTTTTGTAAAGCTTTCAAATTATGCAACTCAGGTTTTGACAAAAATCTAAATTTGACTGTTTCTCCTAAATGGGTAGAAATGAGGCCATCATATTCTACCTGGAAAGGATACAGTAAAGCTAGGAAAGGTAATCCTAGAATGACTTCATCAGTGATATTTTTAACTAAGATGAATGAAGTTTTAAAACAGATTTTATTTTGGCAAATATGGGCTTTCGGTATTTCAAAATTTAACTGGAGAGACTTCCCGGAGGCTGTGCTAAGGGATTCTCTAGACTTCTGGTAATACTTAGTAGGGATGAGACCTTCCTGAATACAGTTAAGATCTGCACCAGAATCGAATAAAGCGACTGTGGTAAATTCAAAATCATGAACAAATATCGTGACTTTTGAATACCATTTTCTAAGATGAACTTGTTTAATTAAATTGACAACTGGTTGTTCTTCAGAAGGTTCATCATCAGACTGATGAGGACTTTCTGAAAGATTACTAGGCTTGCAGGTTTCTTGCCGTAGGTCATATAAATCTTGCTTAATGGTATAATTCTTGGCTTGCAATTGTTGGCTTATTTGTTTTAATTCGACTAATTCTTTTTTAACCTGCTTGACTTCCGATTGGAGGTCATGAAGGGTGACATCTTTTCTACGGTTGAATTTTTCTAACGTAGTGTTGATGCTAATTGGCTGAGGAGAGGGTGAACTCTGACCTTCCTGACTTAAGATATTTTTTAGCTTTTTCAAACATTCAGATTTCAACTCAGGGTTCTGAACTTTTCCTATTAAATCTACAAGTAATTCTTCTTGTTCTTCTTGTTTAGTAAGGACTAAAATAGATTTTAACCTATTACAACATTTATCAGTGCAACCAAATTGAACTTGGGGTGAACTATGTCTTGAGTCTGAAGACTGGCCGGACTCAGAATCGGAACTAGGTACGAAAGACTCAACATCACTCATTTCAGAGTCTCGCAACTCTAAAACTTGGATTAATTTGTTCTTATCTTCTTCTGTAATTTGCAATTGTTTAATAACATCTTTTACTTTGCATTCAGAAGCATAATGACCAAATTTCTGACACTTAAAACATTTAACTTTGCTTTTATCTTTCTTAGAGCGACTTTGTTTGGGGTGTTTCGACCAACTCTTTTTAGGGGAGAACTTTCTTTTCTTATAGAATTCATCTTTTCGGAGAAACTGCTTCTTCGGAAAATGACGCTTTCTAAGATGACTAGGCTTATGTTTCCTGGAGGGAGGAATACTAGTGAGACCATACTGTTCACAAAAGTTTCCTAACTCATATTTGGCTGACTTTCTATCGGACTGGATTTGGCGATTGATTTTAAAGTCAATACACATTTTCATACCGACTTGATTAATTGTGCTTATAATGTTTCCATATGTTAAATTATCCCAATCAATTTGACCTTGTTCATTGCTTAGTGTCATGCGTATTTTGTGAGCAAACAAATTAGGCAGACCATTAATGAACTTTTCTTTCCAGAATGGTTGATTACTATCATCTCTAAGCATGACTCTAGAAATGAAAACATCTTTATACCATCTGAAATCAGATAATTTTGGGCATCTAAGGTTACTCAACTGATCATGGATCCTAGCAGTGGTATTACTAGGGGTTCCTATGAAATGTTCAATCATCGTGTAAAACAGAGTGTTGACACCGTCTTCTATACCTTGACCTATTTGTTCGTCAAATATAGGGAGACCGTCTTCATTAAGTTTTACAGCAAAAATGATTCGATTTTTAGACTCAGGGGTAAGGTGCTTATCCCACCAATATCTGAGAGTACCAGTGAAACCGGTAACTATCAAAGGGACAATTTCAGACTGTCTGAAACTGTGATTGGTGATGTAACTATTGGCGACCATGGACATATGTTGCAATTTATTTAGGATTTCTTGCTCAGAAAGACCATCAATATTCCATTCATACAATTTATCAGAAGAAACAGAAAACTGGGTTTGAAAGTTTCTCTCTTCAAATCGGATATCTGGAGGTGTTGGTCTGGGGTACCAATTTTTTGTAAGACTGGTAGGACTTATATGTTTCTCGATTTTTTTGACTTTAGGCTCAGTTTGGACTTCTAAATTTCTAAAGGCGTTTTCAATTTTAGAAATATTACTGGTTTCTGAACTTATTGTATCGGACTCAGAATGAGAAGTGGCAAAAGCATCTAGTGTTTTAATACCAGATGTATCACCTTTCTCGGGCTTGACCGGGGTCAATTGTGCTAACATGTCTTCTATCTTTTTCATTGTGGAGTTAACTTTTAAAACTGGACTTGTTTTTAGTTCTTGAAATTGAACTATGGGTTTTTCAACTTTGTGCCTGGGTCTGGAGTCTGCAACAGGCAGACTCAGTAGATCAACTTTGGTTTCAATTGTATCTAATTGTTTACCTATGGTGATTAGACTCTGGTTCGTGTAATTGTTTTGTTCAATTAGTTTTCTATTAGGATCACTGCTTTCAAAGGTTTTGAAAGGAGTGGCGGCAACTGGCGCTTTCTGGTGTTCTATTATAATTGTTTCTACTGGAGGGTGACTCGACTCTACTACAGATTTATCAACTAGTTTCCATTTTTCTTTAGTCAGGGTTTTTAATTCATCACTAGTCATATAACGGCTTTCAATAAAATCAAGGTAGAAAATTTCAACTTTGGCTGACCGCATATAATCTTTCCATTGTTTAAAGATCATATCTCGGTGTTTGCTATTAGGATAGGCTTGATGATAAAGATCTCGCCTTGGCTTGTATTCAGGGGCTTTTAGATGACGATTTAGACTTACCCAATTAATTTCAAATTCTTTACTGAGGGTTCTAAGCTGATTTTCAACTACAAAGTCAGACTGGGTAGGTGACTCAGGTGACTCTGACTTGTCTTCTTGAACTGGAACCGTGCTGTAGCAAGGTTGGGTGACCTGAGAGGTTTTTCTCAGAGACTCAAGTTTGAAATCGATCATGGCCTTTTCTAACTCTAGGTCTCGTTCTAGAGTGGAGGAAGAGGCAGCAAAGGAATGCCGAGCAGGGGCATGCCTCTGGGACTGACCAGGGGTTGGCAACTGCTGTAACTGGACATTAGACTTTCGTAAAGGATGACTGTCGAACTGAATCTTAACTGTGCCATCTAAGTATTGTTGGATGTAGTCTAAATTGTTTAGACTACGCTGGATCGGAGCTGGTTGGCTCTCGGTAACTAAGGTCCAATCTTTTGGAAGGGCAACTTCAGACCACTTGATAGTATGGGGGACTTGTATATGGGCGTCTGAGGTATGACTCTGGATCAGGACGGTTTGATCCTTCGGGCTTTTATTAAGGGCTTGGAAATTCATATTAGTTCCTGTGACCTTATAGTAGATTCTGTAAACTAGGGCTAAAGGTTGGGTTCCTGGGAGGACATTATAACCTTCAGTCTTAATATTCAGAGTCAAAGTTCTCAGGATATGAGGATCACTAAGGCTTACAGTGAAATCGGGATAGCAGTCAAAATGGACAGGGCCATTACACAGACTGGACTCAATAATTCCGAGGGTACTATCGCTAAATTCAGTGAATCTAGCATCTCGCAGACATAGTAGGATTGAGGCTTTCAACCCTAACCGTGTCAGGGGCTTGACAGCAACTTGAACTAAACCAATATGCAAGAAATTATTACCATCTTTCTTATGTTTTAAAATAGACTCAAGATTAAGCAACTGGCAAGTTTCATGTTCCTTACTTAAAGCGTATACTTGTTCAACTGTTTTGACATGTGTTGTACTATTAAAACTGGAAGGCAACCAATGTTTCTTATAAATTTTCTGACTTGGGACTTTAGGTATGTTCCAATCTCTAAAATCTAATTGTTCTTTACTACTGGAATTATATTCAAATTGTTCTTCATTTACTATCTCTGGAAGTCGACTCATACTGGCACTAGAACTGGCAGAATTACAAGACCTTGTTCTAAATAAACTATTCATGGCTACTCAAGAAACTGGGTTTAGCAGACTAAGGAAGAAGATGAACAGTAGATCCTAAGCCGACCGTTTAAACTCTAAGCAACCTATTAATTTTCTCAATTTTCTGTCTCCTGCCCAGCACACGCACCCTCCCTGGGGATTTACTGATCTAGCAAAAAGGACTCACGGGTCAGACCTTAGAGAAAACCAACAGAGGACTCAAAGAATAAAAGGGAAGAAAAGGAAGAAATGAAAACCTTCTACTCAGATGCTTAAACCAGCCACTTGGGCGGGGATGAGTAGCAGACTTAGACAAAGACCGTAACACTTACGGCTCTGATACCAACTCAAGAAGAACAAAGAGAGATAAAAATAAAAGAAGGACAACTGAATATAATACAGAAGAGAGACCAGAAGGAAATTAGAAATGGATGCAATCCTAAACAACTTTCAGACTAATGCAGAAAATAATGATAATGCATCAAAATAATGCTTTCAGAAAATAGATAATTTGAAGATAACTTTTATTTATACTCACAAAGATTGCAACTGCAATTCTTCAAGGCATATATATATATATATATATAGGGTAAATTATTCAAATGGTCCTCAAACTTGTATGAGATTTACATTTTGGTTCTTAAATTAAATTATTAGTCCAAATGGTACATAAACTCTATGTTAATCGCCCATTTGATCCAACCGTTACATTTTCTGTGAGTTTTTAACAAGTCAACGCCAGTGATGGGGTCTAGGATGGGTATATGCGTCTTTTTAAATCTGAAAGGGTATATGCGTCTTTTTAAACCTCAATGTCTTCTCCGATTAGCCAAAACGTCATATTCAGTTCGTGAGCATCCAAAAAGGAGGTGCGAAGGCAATAACAGAGATTTTGGAGTTGTTAGGGTTCCTATTTGGGGATTTTGCCGGAATTTCTGGATTTCGATCATTGTGAATGCTCATCACTGATGGAGTTTGAGTTCCGTTGGGGTGGAGAGAATCCCAAATACGGTAAGGGATTCTCTGTTTGTATTTTATATTCATCTTGTTTTGCAAATCGATGTTTTTTGTTTGCAAGTGTGTGGTCCAAGGTTAGTTTCTTTATGTTGAAAAGATACTCTGGCATTTTATTTCCTTTATGCTGGGATTGACTGCAAAGTATAGGTTTTTATGTTTGGTGTGGTCCCTTTGTTGTCTACTTCACACTTAATTCACTATTAGCATTGAGTGAAACGGTAAAAAAAAAAAAAATTAAAACCCTAAACTTGTAGCATTAGATACAGGAGATGTGTGTGCAGCTAACTCTGAAATTTGATATGTACTGTTTGCAGCTATCTCTGACAGAGTCACTCTTGAACTACACCATAGGGGTATGTTTGAAAATGGGGTTTATAAAGGTGGTAAGGTCTGTTATTTAGATAATGTTGTTGATGACTTTCTATGGAGATTAGGTATAGAAAGGCTGGAGAAAAGGATGGTAACATATTGGAGCTTATTACCTCTGATACTAAAGTAGTTGAAATGGTTGGATGCATGCCATGTAATAGGGTTCTTGTGTTGTACTACAGATTTGGAAAATTCAAATGGTAATGGGCTTGGGACTCAAGCATCTACTGCATGGCCTAGTTTGGATAGTGCAGAATATAACTATGACGCAGATGTAGAAAATGATGGGAAGGGTGTCACATGGCACGCATTCAATGAACCAGGGGATGCAGATGCATATGTAGAAGTTGGAAATGAAGAGGAAAATGAGGTTGCAGCAACTGAGAATGGAGAGGAAAATAAGGCTGCAGCAACTAAGAATGGAGAGGTTGGAAATGAAGGGGAAAATGAGGAAAATGATGCAGAATTTGTGGATAGTGATTATGAATTCAGTGAACAAGAAGATGAGGTGCTTGTAGCTGAGAATGCGGTAGTTAGGGGCCCAAGTGGTGAGCCCAATGCTGGTAAGAACATTGGGCCTACTGTTCAGGCCAATGCAGGTGAGAATGTTGAGTCTACTGTTCAGCCCCATGGACATGAGAAAGTTGGGCCTACTTATGATGCTCTAGGAGAGGTTTCATCAGATGGTGCTAACACATTGGATTTGGACACAGGAAGTGATGAAGAGGATCAGGATCAGGGTAATGGTGAGGAAAAGGGCAAAAGAAAGAAAAAGAAATTGCCAAAGTTGAAGGAGTACAGGAGAGAGGTGGATTTAAGGAATCCAGAGTTTAGGATGGGAATGCGATTTGCAAACAAAAAAGGTATTGAAAGAAGCTGTGAAGGAGTATGCAATTGTACATGGTAAGTTGATAAAATTAAAAAAAAATGACAAAGTGAGGCTCCAGGTAGTATGTATGGGAGGACTGAAATGTCCATTTTATTTATATGCTTCAAAGATAGATAAGAGTGAATCTATATTTGTAATCAAGACTATGAGCCTAGAACACACTTGTGAGAGGGTCGACAAGTTGAAGTATGCCTCATCCAGGTAGCTTTGCAATAGGTATTCTAAGAAGCTGAAGAGAGACACATACTTGGATGTGAAATCATTGCAAGAGGATGTTTTAGAGGATTATTGTATGAATGTCACAAGACATCAAATATATAGGGCCAAAAAGAGGGCCAAAGTAATGATTGAAGGGAGTTACATAGAACAATATGCTAGGTTAAGGGATTATGCAGAGGAATTGAAGAAGGCAAACAAGGGACGTACAGTTGTAATTAAAACTGAACAAGTGGGGGGCCAAGCTATCTTTCTAAGGATGTATGTTTGCTTCGCTGGTTGCAGGCAAGGATTTTTAGATGGATGCAGACCAGTTATTGGTCTTGATGGGTGCCACGTAAAAGGTCCTTATCCTGGCCAGATTTTGACAGCAGTTGGGGTGGATGGCAACAATGGCAGTTTCCCAATTGCTTATGCAGTTGTTGAGATCGAAAGCAAACAATCGTGGATCTGGTTTCTTAGGCTGGTGATTGAAGATCTAAAGATTACAAATGGTTTGTCATATGTGTTCATTAGCGACAAGCAAAAGGGACTCATACCTGCAATTGAGACTCTACTTCCAACTGTAGAGCACAGGATGTGTGTTAGACACTTATATAATAACTTTAGATCATCACANAAAACCACGAAGTGATTATATAGAGAAGTAATTCTTCATCAAAGTGATTATTGGCCTATCCAAAATCACTCATAAACTACTCTAATAAAATTGCATAAACCGAGTCTAAATAAAAATAATGAAAATAATTTTAAAAATTTGTGAAATATACGTAAAATAACCGTAATATCCGTACACAAATCAATTAAAATTGGTAACAAACCAAAACCACGATGGCATATAAATTTAAGACGGGAATAGAATGGAGTAAACCATATGGACCTTATCTGATTTTAAGCCCAAAATAAAACCACACAAGCACAACAAAAATTGTAGCTGCAGTATTTGCTCGATCACTACAGCCCAACTCAACCGATCCAAATCAACAGACCAAAAAGATAATAAAAATTCATGAAAATTAATGAAAATTAGGACTAATTAATAAGGTGTCGCGTTGCTAATGAATTATTTACTTATTTTCTACTGCAACTCCGATTTCACAGAGGAAAGAGTAACTACTAAGCTCCATTTTCGAACGCGAGCATGAAAAAGAAAATGGAAAGGGCCAAGAGCAACACCAGCTGAAGAAGAAGCTCCAACAAGCCGCAGAGCTTGATCCTCTTGTTCTGGAGTCGCTCCCTCGCAACCTCCATTTTCAGATCTCCGATCTCTCTCCTGAGAATCTCCTTCTCCTGATCATCGAATTTTCCATTCCGATCACAACTAAGATTATCAAGGTAAAAATGAGCAGAGAAAGTGAGGGATTAATGTGTTGCGCAATTAGTACCAAAATGTCGTCGTTGTCGATTGCGGTGTCGACGCTGCGATTGGGCGGCGATTTGAGCGAAGAAAGAAGAAGAGCGGCTTTTGCACAGCGAATTGCAGCATGCGATCTCAGAGCTTCGCCTCCTTCGCTTTTGGTCTGGGTCTCTCTTCCCTCCATAGCGCTCTCTCTCTCAAATTCTTCTTCACCGTATGAATTTGAATTATTTTGGTTTTGAATTGAGATTGCTTTTAAATTGGGGGTTTCTGCTACTTTACACGTGTCGGTTGGCCTCAGGGCAAGTCAATGCGACTCAATTTGGACTTTTAAAATTCGCCAAGTAGGCCATAATTATCTACGTCTACAGGTTTTTCAGTAAATTACAACTGTCCAAATTCCTCTCAAGCTTCATTAAAGTTTTTACAAAAAATAAAAATTACAAGAGGTATTGGGGAGGGAAAATTCGAAGCTAGGATCTCGGGTGCACAGATAAATATTTTTTACCACGTGAGCTACAAGTTCCTTACTTCTTCATTTGCATCTTAGTTTCAAAAAAAGCTAACAATTTTTAAATTATGTAAATGTTAGGCTCAATAGGTAACTACAATGAAAAACCACATACCAGTATGCATCCTAATATGTTCTATATTTCTCAAAATTTGGCATATGCTAATAACTGGACATAAAAGAATATAACTCATTAGGTAACTACATTGAATATAACAAACTATTTTCTTATATAATTTCTATGCATTGCTAAATTGTTATTGTAGAAGTAAATATTCGCACACCAATGACAATACGCCATTTGAATAGAAAGATGTTCACACGGACTAAACTGCCCTTAATTAAAGGTAGGAAGAAGTGAGATGCATCTTGTCAACATTAATTAAGGGCAGTAAGCAATAAGGATGGCAATGGGTCGAATCGGGGGTGGGTATACCATTCTTATTCTCATCCCCATTAAGTTTTTTCCCCCCATCCCCGCCTTCATACCCGCATTATTCATATCGGAGATTCCCCATCCCCACCTTCGTTGGGGAATGGGTTCCCTAACCCGCCTTATTACGGAAGAAAAAACCAACATAAAACTACTTTGTTGAAGAAAAAAAAATAGAATTAGAGCAAGATAATGAATATATATATATATATATAACATACATATAAGACAATATAAGAATGTTTACATATTGATTAAAATTTAACTAAATATATAAATAGTGTGGCTTAAGATTCATATAAATTATATAAATATATAATATAATCATAGAAAATATAAAATTTTATCGGCACAATCACTTTAATATCATATTTATATATAAGGGTCGAATCCCAGCACCTTTCCCCAAACACCATACCCAAAAAATTCCCCGTATCCATCTTCATACCTGTTTTTTATCCTTCATACTCGACCCATTAGGGTTGAATCCCAGCAAAGATCCTTACTTGCGGGAAAAATTGCCATCCCTAGTAAGCAATACTGCCCACAAGCTGACAAATGACGATTCATTTGCCAGGGTAACAAGATACATAGGTTGCGCATAAGCCCTCGTGACATAGGAAGGCTCAATAAGGCCCACAACCAAGTAAGGCTAAATACAAATCTAGCCCTACTTGGGCCCTTGCGCCTTACATGCCTTAGTTTAAGCATGAACAAGCTCAAAGGGATGAGCCTAACAAGACTCTTCCTTAGGCAACATGGCTCTGGCAAATCAGCCCAAATTACCAAGATCGATTGCCTCAATAAATAAGGAGATTACACTCATCCATTCCGGATAATTATCCACACACCCCAAGTTAAACGGCTAGTTGACTTAACATCCGACCTAACGAGTCTTAATGCACCCAATCGACATTCAACACGTAGCCACTCATGATGAAAAATCAGGCAAGACATAGTTTTATGGAAAGCACCCGTTCGATAACGTTTTAAGGGGTTGTTTTCATTTTCAAAGAACAAAATGAGGCAAAAACATGTTCGGTGGCCCAAAAACAGAAAACATTGAGAATGTTTTCATAAAATGAAAACAAGTTCATGTGTATTTGTAGAAAACAAAAAAAAAGTTGTTTTCATTCTCATCGGAAACGTTTTCATAAACATAACTCACATATTATTATTTCAAATTGTACTACCAGACACGTTTTCATTGTTTTTGTTTTCTGAAGATGTTTTCTAATTAATTTACCAGACACATTTTTATTTCCTGAAAATGCAAATTTGTTTTCTTGTTTTCATTCTCTGAAAATATTCTAAGAAAACATTCTCCGAAAACGTTACCGAACAGGCCCTAAATGTTCCCTGAAACTAAGAAATCCTACTTTGTTCATTCCTCACTATTGACTTCAGCATCAAAGACTTTTTGGTTCACACCACACCGGTGTGTCTAATAGTTAATTTTATCTCTTTCTTTTTAGTTTCAGGGCACAAAGTCTTTCCAAATAGCCTGGGAGATTCATTCCCTATAGTTGTCACATAAAGTAATAATTATCGTTAGAAAATACATTTCATGTATTTACAACGAAGAACACATTAGATTACGTAAAAAGAATACAACTCATTAGGTAACTACAACGAATATAACAAACTATTTTCTTAGTATAATTTTCTATAAATTACTAAATTGTTATCACATAAACTAGTAATTATGTCCAAAATGTATTTCAAGTATCTACAATGAAGAACGCGTTACATTACATAAAAGAATACAACTCATTTAGGTAACTATAATGAATATATAAAAAATCATTTTTTGAGTATAATTTTCAATATATTACTAAATTTTATAAACTAATAATTACGGTCAAAAAATGCATTTCAGGTATCTACATCGAAGAACACGTTATATTATTTGTTTAGTCAAAACTTTTTAACTCAATAAGTAACTACAACGAAGAAAATGCTTGCACAAGAACATACTAAATATTCAATTTTTCCTAAAAGAAGTAATAGCAAAAAATATTATTTCACAATTCAATTAATATTAAAAACAAAAGAAAATTAATTATTAACTTTCGGAAATAAAAATAAAACCATTTTTCCCTTCCTGTTTATTTTCTCCGCGTACATATTCGTGCAGACAAAATAGCGGTAAGAGACACAACAGCCAAGCACACTTCAGTCCCTATTTGTGTATAAATAGAGCAAGGAGCCTGACTCTGTAAAACCTCTGAGGCTCTGACAAAACCCCCCCAAAAACCCAACAAACCCAGAAGCCCCATTTTTTCTCTCACTCCCGGCCTTCAAAGTTCAAACAAAAACCCACCCATTTCCCCAAACCCCAAGAACCATTTTCTTTTCTTCACCAAATCCCATTTCCCTGGTAATGCCAAGCAGCCCTTTTGGGTTCAATGGGTCCTCAAGAATCTGAGACTGGCAGTGATAAGTTCAGACTCCTTGTGAAACTTTCTTCAAACACTCCTGTCTTTGGCTGCAGAATGTTCCCTATCGTTCGTGTGAGTAGGCACCAATCTTTCCTTCAACTTGAAGTCCCGCCTCACGAGCTCACTTTCTCATGGTTAGCCTTTTTTTTTTCCCCTTCTTTCTTTCTTTCTCTTAATTTCGTCCCTTTTTTTCTGTGAAATTTTTTGTTTTATGATCTTTTTGTTATTTTCTTTGATGAATGTGATTTTAATCACAATGCATGTGTTTTTTTTTCCACATGAATGTCTGTTTTGGTTGCTAAAGAAACAGAGGAAAAGATTACCCTTTTGTTTAGTGAACTTTTGGTTCCAAGATGTGAACTTTAATGCCAATCAAAATTTGGAGAGTAGGATTGTGGTATCTTGAACCAATCAAGATTACTTTTTATTTCTGAGAAGAATCAAAATTACTTGAGATTCGACATTTCTTCCTTTCTTATTATTATTTTTTTTTTGTTCTCATGTGAAGTGGGTCATTCTATTCAAAATAAGGCTCTGTTTTTTTTTTGGTCCGAAAAATAAGGCTCTGTTTGGTAGCTGAGAAAAATGGTTTTATCTTTAAGATAAAGCTGACGTGTTTTTTATTTACTTATTTTATTTTGTTCCCTTTAAGGTAGGCACTTGTAACTTGTAAGAGTCCTTCATGTATATATTTTCTTTCATATTCTTTTATTTTATTTATAATATTAAAAAACCATGACTGAGTTTCTAAATTTCTCTTATCATCCCTTCTGTTTGTACACTCCTAATTGTAATGATAATAATTGTCATAATGAGATTTTTTTAATTTTCTTAGCAGCAAAATGAAGTTCAAGCTTTTGTATATTTCCTTTATTTGTTCTCCGTTATTAATTGTCACAAAGTTTTGTTCACATGCACATGAAGTAAGAGGTGGAAATAGTATATTGGAGTTTTTCCATTTCCAAGTGTGGAAAATTGTTGTTCTATAGACGCTTCGTTGTTGTATAGTAGCACCTACTTTAGTGGATTCATGTTCAATCATGTTCCAATATGTAGGTACCGAGAGCAGACTAGCTCTTCGTTTGACCGGGAGAAGGTTCGCTGTTCTGTCCATCTTGACATGTTGGCCAAAATGCAGTGCGAGGAATGTGTAAAACTGAATTTATCTGTCAAGGGAAGTTACCATTGCTCTAATAGTTGTTACGTGGATGCATGGGAAAAGCACAAGGTGTACCATCGTTATGCAGCTGAAACTGTTAGTGAGACTTTGAGTAACAATCAACAAGAAGTAAGAAATATCAAGAGTTATGGGCCTGATAAATATTGGCCGGAGTCTGACTTTGTTGTGGGTTCATCATCTGATAAGAATGAAAAGGCGATGGAACCGGACGGGAAAATTTGGATTAAAGTCAGTTCTTCGAAGTCTTATGCACCTACAGAACATGATATTGGACACCGTCTGAGACTGGAATGTGCAGCTGTTGATTGTTCAATGGGTACTAATATCACCCCAGTAAACATCACAGTGACAGATCCTGTGATTTATCCTCCTGCTCATCCACCTCGTTCTACAATTAAATGTGTCTGGAAATCTTGGAACTCTGGTCTGGAAGCACACTCTTCCAGTGATTTGACATTTAGTGTGCTCTCCTATAATATCCTTGCCGGTATTTATGCTACTGGTACTAGGTACAGCTACTGCCCAGAGTGGGCTCTGTCATGGGAATACCGTATGCAAAATATAATTAATGAGATCATTGAATATGATGCAGATATCCTATGTCTTCAGGAGGTAACTATGTTTTCTCAAACTTCTTATATGAATGTTGGTCCTAGAGCCCTGCATTGCACAACCCTGTTTTACCTTGTGAATTGTTCCTTATTTGATGGGCAGGTACAGAGAGACCATTTTGAGGATTTACTCAAACCTGCGTTGGCAAAATGTGGATACTCAGTTCTATACAAGACGAAAACCAAAGAGGTAATGTGATAAGTCCTATTTTGTAGCGACGTGTGCACTTCCAGGATTCTTTTTTCTGCCAAGAGTATTACTATTATCCCTTTGCCTAACATATGCACCCTTGCATACATAGTTAGAACCATAGATAATTGTTTGCAATCTGAACAAATGGATTAACATAGGTTTTGTGAATGTAGCTTAGCTTGTTTTCTGTGAGTTGTTACTTTGTAGTAGTACCTTTTATTTATTGGTTGAAATTTAGGGACACATACATTGGTAATCATAAAAGTGTGGTATGTGGAAGTATGTAATCATAAGCTAGCGGTAAGAGAGAATAGAAAATACCATGCTTCATTTCATTAACGAAGTTGTTTTTATGTTGACTCCTTTCAAAAGTTTTTTTAAATGTTGATACTAGCTGAAAACCAGAAAATTGTTGGCTTGATATACAACCTAAGCTTTTGGGGTTAAATGGTTGTCTAACATGGTATCAGAGTTGTGTTTGTCCTCAGTTCAAATCCTCCAATCCCCATTATTTTGTTTATTTGCAAGGTGTTTGGAATGGCAGATTAATAGGTTGAAAGTGTGATATACTCTTAAACTTGACCTGCATTACTTATAAGTAGATTTGGTCTTTAGTTGTCCTTCGTCAACCTTAGCCTGACTTGGTGATAAACCATTAATACGCAGTACAAACAGCTCATCTGGAATAATTATGGTTTTAAATATATGAATTGTTAAGAGAAATATTTTGATTTGTTTGCTTCACATAGAGATTGTATTCATCTGCATTTGGGAATAGGCTGAGTTACATACAGAATCCTGTCCTGTATGCTTAATTTCAATAAAGTTTTCTTCCTGTTATTATACCATCACTTAGCCCCAAAACGGTTATTTTTACTTGTAGTCTCTCTATAACGTTAATCAGTCTTAAAGGCACTTAATTTATTTGTCCCCCTCCCACAGTACATCTCCTGTATTGAGTTTCTTTCTCTATACCTTAGTGTGCAGTGTACTATACTATGGCTTTACTCCCTCTTGGAAATGCTGATTTTTGTACCAGATGCGTCTCAAATGGAGACATATTCCCTATAATCAATTGTTTGAATTGCATCAGTCTTAATTTTCTATGTTTGTAGGGTCCATGGAAGAACCATATGGCCCATGTGAACCCCACAAACTACAAGTCTGTGGATGATAAGATTCCACTGTTACTGTATAATATGATTTATACAATAATGGGATATTGCTATAAACAAACTTATTTTGTAGAATAATGCAAAATATTTTGGCAAGTATAATTTTATCCTAGGTCCCCAGCCTAAGCTAGCTTGACCTGAGCTAAAGGTCTGTTTCGTACTTGGTGCCAAGGTAGGACTGGTAAAGAGGCCCTGTAGTCCTCTAATTGTCCTAGTTAATTATGTCCCTGAAACTTTGACACAAATAAGTATAGCCACCTTCCTGTGGTCCTTTTCGTTAATGAATTGGCCAAAGCATCCTTGAGATTGTTCAGTATAAGTTTTTAAACAACAGGATGTCAATTCTTTGTAACTCGCTGAGGCCTAAAGAGAAATGGTAGTGAGTGCTCAAACTACTCCAACTGCAATATTCTAAACTTTCAATTCACCAACCCTTGTAATCTTAATTTTTGAATTTATTTGTGTTTACAAATAATGAAAATTATGTTACTAATAATATATGATCTGTATTGCATTAACTATCTCCCAGTCCCAATTTTCTGTGCATTGAGCAAAACGTGTGGTCAACAATATATGATAAAAGTGCACCCAAATGAATTTTTTTAGACAACTTGGCAACATGTCTTTTGCTATATGTTGGTCTGAAAGCAATCACTTAACTCAGTGAACTTTTAGATGACATTATATCAAGATAATGAATTTAATGGATGTCTTGCAGGTGTATACGCCTAACCAGTATACAATTGATGGTTGTGCTACATTTTACCGGCGTGATAAATTCAAAGAAATTGTGAAATATGAGGTAAGGAATCTCTTGCTTGTACTTATGAGGAAAATCTCATTTGTGAGAATAATTTGAATGTTCCCAGTGATTGATGGTTCTGATTTGCTTTTGTAGCTTGAATATGATAAATCAGCATTGCCATTTGTAGAAGCATTGGAACCTGAACTGAAAAAAGATGGTTGCTTTCGTCTGTTGAAGGTATACATTTCTCCTATAGTTTTCACTATGCACTATGTTCTTGTGGCTCTGATTTCTGCATCATCTGTTTTTTCTGTCAACTTCTTATACATGATTTTGCAGGACAATGTTGCACTTGTCGTTATATTAGAAAGAGTTAAAAATGAGGGATCCTTCGATGGCAATCAACCTAGAATTTGTGTGGTATTGTGCCCATTTCAAATTCTACAGCTTTACATAATTAATTTTGGGTACTGACACAGATGTGCTTTTCCACTGCAGGCAAATACCCATATACATGCAAGTGAAAAATTTCCAGATGTAAAATGGTTTCAGGTGTAGTTTAAAATTTGTAACTGTTCCATCTATTAACGATAAGTTTAAAGAGCATGATTGACTTAACTGGATTCTTTTCTGATTTAAAGGTTGTGAGCCTCATCAATGGACTTGGGACAATTGCCAACTCAAAAATTCCTCTATTGATTTGTGGAGACTTGAACTCTCTTCCTCTGAGGTTAGTCTTCTGTTCTTACTAACTGGTTTACTGAAAGACTTGGGAGAGTATGTCTGTGTTTTTGGAATGATATCGAATCTTTTTTTGTCCTCTTTTAAGATATACTTTAAATTTTGGAAATCATTTGTTTGATATACTTATTCAACATTGCAGTAATCCTCATAGTTTCATAAGTAAGGGCATACTTCAGAGTGTTCCCAACAAGGAAACTGATCCGTTAGGGGTATATCAGTATCTCCGGCCTCGTCCTATATATAAGCTGGTAAGGCCATTGTATCTCTCCTTGTTTATGGGAACAGAGATATTTTCCTGGACTACAACTCTAAAGTTGGTGGAGGTTCTGAATATTTTGTTGTTGCTTGTGGCAAGGATGGTTCTTGTGATCATTTTCTAATGCCGAAGATTTTGTTTTCCAGAAAAGTGCATATGCATGTTTTTTTCAGTCAGATGGTATTGAGGAGCAACAACGAAGGAAGATGGATTCTGAAACCATGGAGCCTATATTCACCAATTTCACATCAGAATTCACAGGAACTCTGGATTATATCTTCTTCACAGGTATTAGGAGCGACTATTTCAGAATTTTATGATGCCTCAGATTGTTACCTGCATAAGTTCATCCTAATATATGTTTTCTTTAAATGAAAAGTACATTTTTAGTTTAATTTGCCTACGCGTTAACAGCTTATACTTTTCAAAGGCCACATGGGGGTTCCTGTCCTCTATTTATATGTCTGTCACCTGAGAGCCAGATGTCCTTTCTTTGATAAGAGAGATCCAGGTGTTCTTAAAGGAGGCTTAAATTATTTCCCAAAATTACCCTTAATTTTATATTCTTTGAATTCTACTCAAATATTGGTGTGCTGACTGAACAACCTTATCAGGAAAGTGACATTGCATATAGTTATAAACATGTTAGATGGATGGGATTTACACCTACCAATCACATTTAGCCTTATATAGCTGCAGTAATTCTGCTTGATGTAATCAGCATCCAAAGGAACTTACTTGCAAAGAAATTCTTTCCTTGCAATATAAAATCAAAGCTCTTCCTAGTCCCGGTGCCTTGGGAACCAAGAGCTACACTTCACAAATTATGCAAGGTTCTGTTTGTCAATGGATTCTTAAGTAGGTATGTGCTTGCAGTACTCACTGAAATTCGTTTTCGACCAATGATTTGGCTTGTTTTAAAATGATTCAGGAAGTTTACAGGGTAAGCTTTCAGGGGGGAAAAAGAAGTTTAACCTGCCTCCCAGCGTACTTTGTTAGTTAGCAGTGTTTAGATTAGGTTCAAAGTATCAACTACTTTACGTTTTATATTGCTCTGGATCACATGATAACAATAATTGTTTTTTGCTGCTGCTACTTGGTTTTTTGGTAGGTCTAAAATTAATTTCTATGCTGTTTGCTTGTCTTGATGTGCTGAGCAAAATTTTTCCCCCACAGTGTTGATGCTTTTATCTTGTTTCCTCTCAAACATTTAGTTCTCTGTTTTAGGTGACAATGCTAAAAAACTAGAAGCGTATTTCCTTTTTGTTTTTCTTGGCTAAATTGTATACACTACAGAAATTGAAATGATTGAAAATCTCCCTCTTATCAATTCCTGCAAAAGATTGTTATCTGCATGCTTGGACCTCCGGAGGTGCCTTTAGTTAAATTAGACGTTTC
The DNA here is from genome assembly GCF_902201215.1 of Prunus dulcis. Classification (NCBI taxonomy): domain Eukaryota; kingdom Viridiplantae; phylum Streptophyta; class Magnoliopsida; order Rosales; family Rosaceae; genus Prunus; species Prunus dulcis. The sequence continues at coordinate 38,873,303 of NC_047650.1, read as the reverse complement.
TAGCAAAAGCTATATCATATTGGATGAATTCTATGTACCATGTATCTTCTTCCTTATTTGGCTTCCAGGACATTGCAAATCTAACATTTTGGTTAGAATGCGTTATGGACTACAAAATGAGATTATTGCATTCACTTGTGATGCAGTAAGTATATTGCATTGATGTATTTTTTGAATTGAACATAACTAACAGCTTGTTCCAGTTCTGAATTTTTCTTATTTATTGCCATTTGACTGTATATGTAATGCTTTCCTGCAGTTAATAGTTTAAGGCTTGAAAGTGTACTGGAGCTTCTTGACGAGGAAGCCTTAGGTTCTGGTCTTCCATCTCCTCAATGGTCATCAGACCATATTGCCCTCATGGGAAGTTTTACTTTTACCCTTGAACGAAGCTCTTACCAGGGTCAGCGCTTACTACCATATCTGCCCAGTCCATGGAGAACAGCAGCTGCACAGTAATAAGTTTTACAGGAAAGCTGAAGATGATTGATAGACTAATGTCTGGTAATTTGTATAGAATGTATTCATTCTATTCAAAACCGACGGTGATTACTACATGAAAGCTGAAGATGAATACGAGATTAGTGTCAGGTAATTGCAGAAAAGCAGCAACTGGCCAGTAGGTACTTCTATAGGATAGATGAAAATACACAGAAAGATTAGCAAACAGGTCATATGATATTTTAGGTCAATATGTAGATACACAGAAGATTAGACACAGAGGATTAGCATTGAAACTTTCTTCCCCATCAACAATCATGTAACTTGTGTTGGGTTTCCAAAACAGTGATAATTCATCTTTTTCACCATGGTAAATTTCAGGGGCCTTCTCTGTTTGCATAATTGATTGAATGCTCTATGGTGGAAATTTATCCACTTCTTTTATTTTACTATTCAGATTGGGCCAATTATATGACGAGGTATATGGCATGGTGCATTTGTACTTTGTGATTTGGGTAATTCAACATTTCCACATCTTGTTGTGATGGTTTGGTGAACATTTAGACTGTTCTTTTCTTTTAAGGGATTTTTATGGTTTTCATGGTTTGAGGTACACACATGTTCAGAAAGAGCCCCCAATCGACAATGTGCTAACATTCAAGGATCATATAAAAAGGAATGCTCTTTTTCAGATATTTGAAATGTTATGTTTCGACGGGCGAATCATTATCACACATTTGGACATGATTTTGACTAATCAATTATCTTAATTTACAGTTTGCAAATATTACATGCTGGATTGTTGGAAAAGAGAAAAATGTTTAGGTTTTGCATCAGATGGTTATGAAACATATGTAGTTAGAGTGAGACTAGCCCTCAGAACAAAAAACAAAAAGAATAAGAGACGAGTGAGTGAATAATTATGCTGACACAAGTGTCATCCTAATCCCAAAAATATGTATGTATATTTTTCCATGATATAATAACAAATGTGATGATGATATACCTACGACAGTAAAGCGTGGACCTCCACTAGAAATCGCCTTTAATTTGCAACAGGTGTGCTGAGGGTTAAATCATGGAAAAATCTAAAGGCTGGATCTCTTCCAATATATAATAAATTAAGCAAAAGTGGGGCAGGGAACCCACCCCCTTCACCCAATTTCAAGTTTCCCTCATGATAGATTCGATTAATTTAAAGTAATTTTAGACTATGGCGTTGTATGCCAAAAAATATACATAAAAAAGGTTTAAACTAATCTAGTAGGATAAGCTTAATGCATGTTTACATTATGTAAAAAGGTCAGTCTCTCTTAGCATATTAAAGCCTCCAAGGGAGACAAGTCTTGAACACAGAATTAACTCTGTTACATATTATATATCTTCTCCTAAATAAACTTAATAAGCAGGCTTGATTTTGATCTTACAACTAACACATGAAGCTACTAAACCTTGGCTTGAAAAGGGTTGGTGGGGTTTGATCAGGTGGGTGCATGTACTTGCAATTTGGGCATGCAGGTGAAGACCTGCACAGCATAACCAACATGTGGCACTTCATGCACACAGTGGCTACCATCTCTTGGTGATGAAGATGATCAATTTGGAGCCCCAGCCTTGACGGGTTTTTGCTCTTTGTTGGTCTGCTGGGTTCCATGAAAAGATCATGGAAATTGTGAAGGGAAATGTCTGAATTAGGCCTGGAGTTTTCACTGCTGTGATCTGAAATATTGGCTTTCCTGATCATTGACTCACAGGATCTCAAGTTGAGCTCAAGGTCTAAGCTCATGTGAGGAGCTGGACTTGGGGGCTCAGGGCTCCTCCTTGGGTCCCTAGAAGTCTTCATGTGTGTTCTTGTATTGTAAAAGTGTATCTGCCCTGACTGCACATAATAATGCAAACAGCAGAAGAGAAACTATCAGAATTTAGAACATGAAAAATTAAATTGTGAAATTAACTGTGACATCTTGAACATGGTATAAAATGTATGTAAATATATTTACCTGAATATCAAGGCATCTTTGCCACTCCAAAGGCAATGGAGTTTCTTGGTGAAGCTCAATATCAAACAAGGATTTGGCTCTGGTTTGTGGTTTCCAACGCTTTTCGAAAATTTGTTCGACTTGATCATGATCATGATCATCATATGGCTCATCATCCCACTTTCTTTTCTTGGATGAATTCTCAGACTCTGGGATTGCCTTCTTCTGGTTTGGAGAAAGGGGATGAGCTTGAAAAGAAACCATAGCTGTTAGCTAAGCTAGCTGCTTCAATTTACTCAGAAACAAGTAAGACTTCTACTCTCTCTCTCTCTCTCTCTCTCTCTCTCTCATACACACAGCGTTGAGAGTTGAGGGTTGTGTTGTAGAAGTTAAATGGTTGGAGAAAGTTTTGGTTGTTATATAGGCTTGATGAGGTTTGGCCACAACTGCAAGGGAGAATCTAATAGGGGCAAAATTTAAAGGTACAACTAAAAGAAACCTGCCCTACCCATGCATGACGTGCATTCCAAGTTGGTTCTCTTCAATTAACTCTGTTTTCTCTATCACAGAGAGAGAGAGAGAGAGAGAGAGAGAGAGAGAGAGAGAGCTCCAAGCCAGCTCTCTATTAAAGCCTAAGATGTGAAGTCCTAACCAACTCAACTCTTTGGTCTAATACCCCCAACCCCCCTGATCCTGATGCCAGTGCCACCCAACACAGCCAACTATATAAATCCTAGCACTCAATTTGGGCTCCATCGACTATACTTACGAGAAATACTGATCTCATCGAGTGGCAGTGATGAGTAGTACAACAATCTAGTTAAAACACGACATGTGTTTAAGGGTGATGACCAACTCTTAATAATAGACTATTGTGCTACTCAACATTGTCACGTAACAAGAACAACCCTACCTAAGTTTTTCGTGTCTCGGAAATTAAGTGAGCTAGCCAAGCCAAGAGCCAGTAGTTGCAAGCCAAATGTACTCCAAATGCCAAGTTATGATACTCATGAGAGGCGGTGAGATGGGAAAGGTGTGTGAAGTGGTCATTAAATGAGGAGAGTCTGTATACGGTTGAAGAAGGTCTTGAATGCCTATGGGATCTTTAATATACACAATAACTCCAACTTCCCACAATTGAGTTACTCAAAGAACAACAAGAAACTTTTAAAGCTCTCAACACCCAAGCTCTCTCAGCCATCAATAACCTCATTCCATGACATGAGCCATGAAATTAATCTCTGCAACTAATTTAACTATGCCTTTAAAGCTCTCAACACCATCGGCTATTAATTGTAAATCAACCATATATATTTTTATTTTCTTTATTGAATTTTTGTTTGGTTTTTTCATTATTTTAATGAAGCATACCCTGCCATTCATGCCCCCCATAATATCCATTTGCTCCTAATATCAGGGTCCCCTATTTATTCTTGGACCAACAAGTAATCAAAATGCCGCCTTTTTAATTGTTGTTTTTCATGTGTGAGAAATCCCCTCTCCTGTAGTTTAGATTATCGCTTGCACTAAAAAAAAGCGATAATTTTTTTTATTGATAAATAGTTTTATCATAATCAAATGTCCTTAAACATGTGAACAGCTTATGTATTGCAAGCATCATGCACCAAAAATTCATTGATGTCACTGATTAAAGAGGTAGTGTGGTGGTACCTCTACCCTAATTAAAGAGGTAGTTTTGAGTTCAGCTTCTAATGGAGTAGGCAGTTGAAGTACCTAATATTTCTGTCCTTCATAATATTTTTTTTTCCTTAAAAAACAAAAGAAAATAAAAAAGAGACATTAATTGAGTTTCATTCATGGCCCTCCTATCCTAACTACTCTTTTTCTTTTCAGCTTTTTATATCCTTGAAGAGAATACCATTTTGGCCTCAAGATTGCAAGTTTTAGTGCCAATAAGTTCCTTTTCTTGGTGAGGTATACTTAGCCAAAATTCACCAACCAAATATAAATTGGTGAGGGACCCTCAATAGACTAGGCAGCTAATGACATAAATACCAGGACTGTTTACTGCTACTAGTCAAAAGAGTTAGGACACACACAAAAAATGTTTTCCTAACAAAGGGTATTTTTGTAAGGTAGCCACAAAATTGAAAACAAGAAAATGGAGAAAGAAAAAAAAAAAAAAAAAAAAAAAAAAACCAAAAAATTTAAAAGGGAAAAAAAAAAAAAAAAAAAAAAACTAAAAGGGTCCTAATGGTATTAAAGGCTTTGAGGGAAAGAGGGTTTTCAAGTATTGTTCACCTGCCTTCATTAAATCATCTTGAATTCACTTAAATGCAGAATTCAAGGATGACCATTGAAACCACCCTCACTTTCTTCAACATATATCTTTCTTCGTCACTCTCATCAGCACCCGTTTATTTGCTTCTGTTAAATGCTCCCAACCCACCTCTTCTTCCCTTCATTTATGTTCTTCTCTTCATAGCCTCTCTCTCTCTCTGTGAAAATTTATTCATGAAGTTTCAATCACTTCCCCATATAAGGAGGGACTGTCAGAATATCTACTCTCTTGTGTGTTCATAAATTCCAAAGAGTTAAGTTGTTTGTAAGCCATTTGCACTTATTTTCAAGTGTAGTGTCCTAGCAGCAGGAGCTTCTATAGTGCAAGAAATTGAAAAGGGAAAAAAGAACCGACAATTGTTTATGCTTCAACTAAATTTCTCAGTTCAAAGTCATTAATTTGACAATAATATATTTAACAACCATGCACGCAATCTACAAAATTCAAGTGTGAGAGAAGCTTAATTATCTGGGACAATAATATTTAACAACTGTGAGAGAAACTTATGTGGGACTTTATGTAATTAGAGTCTTGTGTGTCTATATCTCTTATTATGTGACTATTTAACTGAGTTTTACATTGTAAGATGATGATTGACGTTCTATTATCAAACAAATGCTTATGTTGTCATACTATAAATCTGAACCATTGATTATATTGATTGTTGCCTGAATATTACGATAACTAAAAAACTCATCATTTTGATATTTATTTTGTGGGAATATTATACTAGTGGATTAGGAGGATAATTTATGGTGGATGCATGATATTATGCATGTATCATAAATTCATAATGAGTGTGGTGTACGCAATTATCTTGTATTGATGGCTTTGATATGAGATGAAGGAGGTTGACTAACTTTTACTCACCAAATAATGTGGGAGATGACTCTAAACCTACGCGAAATTTCTCATATATATATGAGATTCTCGCTTGACTGATATGTTGTTGCAAACATAACGTCACAAGTTTCGTTATTCACTATTAATTAATTTTGAGTTGAATGTTTTAATTATTTTTTCATAATATATGAGCAAACTATTTATGTTTACAGATATATCAAATTGTAATTTACAGAAAATAGAAGTATCTTCTTCCCGAGAATCACGCAAGCAGTATCATTTTATAAATTAGGGCCCCATCGTCCTGACCAGACTTTTAGTAACCTGAGAAGTTCAGTGGATGGTCATTGCCTGGGTGGTTGCTTGTGTCATTGACTCTTAGGCAAAGGTGATATATACAGAACAGAGCTGAGAGGCCATTCACTCGCCTAGTCGTGTTCATACCTTACAAGCTATATATATTTCTTTCTCTGCTTAATTTATTATCCTTCTTTTCTTTTCTTTTCTGGTAAGTTCTTATCCTTCTTTCCTGATTGAGTCAGGCACCTTCAATTGCGTTTTACTATTTTACGGGAAACTTCTGTTTTCTTTTTTTTTTCAAATTTTTTTATATTTTATGAAGAGCCACTAGATATGCTTTGGTAAATTATATTTATTTGGTGAGGCACTCTTAAACACTCTGATATAATTTGCTAAATAAAAAAATTTGCTCAGGAAAATTTATTTCAAGTTCGCAATAACTAAGAAAAATTATTGTGACTTTGATTAAAAAGAAGAGGAATTTTTTTTTTTGTGTGATACAAAAATATGATCACGTGGTATAATCAGTCTACGTATTATAATACGGGTAGATAATATAATTGGTATTTCCCAGTTATTTCAACATTGCACAATGAGTGCTCAATAATAAATCAGTGAACTTCAATCATATACTTTGATATACTTAATGCAAAACATAAGGTTACGCCACGCAAAGAAAACCTTTATACATTTATGAGCGCCCTAATAAATCACCGAAGTAATCGGTCCATCTAATATATCAACCACTTTGCAGAATATATTGGCCTTATACTGTACCCATCAAATCCTGATGGGTCATCTATCTGTCCCATTGGGCACATCCATGTCGTTATTGGATAAATTTGGGCCGAAAATACCCCCAGTATTTTCAGGTTAATGCTTCTACAGCCCACCCTGGTTAAGTTGTTAACTTATCGGCTACAGCGCACACACTATTTTTTATCAAATTTATCGTAGTATTTTATGATCCAACAAGATTTGCTTCATTTGTGTATAAAAACAACAATGTAACACGTAAGAGGCTTGTAGCTCAAGTGATTTAAGAGTATTTATCTTTGTAATCGAGATTCTAGGTTTGTTTCCCCCTTCTCTCAATATGACTTGTATCAAAAAGCAATAATGTAATGCAAAAATGTAATTTAATTGCACGTAGCTAGGAATCCATGTACAATCTCATACATTATAATAATACTAGAGTCATAAAAAACTGTCCCAAATTTAAGTGGCCAAATAGACATATGGCATGCCGATATCTTACCTACTATAGAAACAATAAAATTTAAAGTGAATAAATGAAACACTATGCATCATTTCATATATGAAATTTTGGGATTTGTTTTGACATCCCTAACATTACTCTTTTTCATCAATGGTATCTCTAGGGTTACCTTGAACAAATCGACGCCAGTACCAATGCTTCACCCACACCGTATGCACTTGATCCAATGGGATTCCTTTCGTCTCTGGCAAGAAAAGCACGACGAAGACGGTCATTGCCAGAATCCAACCGCCGTAGAACAAGAATGTGGCATATTTCAAATGGCATAGCATGGACAAAAAGGTTTGGGATAGCACAAATGTAACACCAAAGTTGACAGCAAGCCCCATGCTTTGGCCTGTGGGTCGAATTTTCATGGGGAAAATCTCACTTGGTATAAGCCAACTCAAAGGACCCCATGACCAACCAAAACCAGCGGCATATATACACATCAACACCAGAACTAGTATGGCATAGCCCTTTGAGATGTGCTCGTTGCCATCGGTACCTGTTGTAGCTGCTAGAACAATAGCCACCGCAACCTGCACAAAAACGTATGCCAATTTATATGTTATGCAGCTCGCTTCATGATTGTATTTCACCTACACATAGTGGCTTTCATTCTAGGACCTTTGACCATAAACCCAATCAGTTTTTAATTGTAAGGGTTTCATACTCAAATAAAATGTATTATCTTTTTCAAGGTAAAATTATACATACCTGACAGATGACCATTTGGATGCCACCCTCCATGAACAAAAACCTCCGGCCATGACGATCAACCATGTACGTCGACACAAGGATCGAGCCAAGATTAACCAACCCAAGAATAATAGACGCAATGAGAGCAGAGTCGTTGCCAAACCCTACCGACTGAAACAACACAGGCGCATAGAAAGCAATGATATTAATGCCAGTGAGCTGCTGAAAAAAGGGCACGGCAATGGCCCCGATCACAAGCTGAGGCCTGTACTGCCTCTGAAATATGGTCACAAATGGCTCCTCGTCGAGAGCTTTGGCGATCTCGCTGGCCTTAACTAGCTGGGCAAGTTCTGCTTCGATATCCTCCTTGCCTCGGATTTTGATGAGAGATTTTCTGGCTTGGTCTAGTCTGTTGCGTTGTACTAAGCTTGTGGGTGAGTCTGAGATGAAGAGGGCGCCGGTGGTCATGATGATGGCTGGGACTATGGCTAGGCCGAGGGAGAGGCGCCAGCCCCAGCTGTGCTTCGAGGTGGCGTAGTTAATGCAGTTGGAGGCCACCACCCCGATTCCGATGCAGAACTGGAAGCCTGTGCTGAATGCGCCGCGCCACTTGGGTGGTGCGATCTCTGAGAGGTAGATTGGTGCAGACTGTTTGGACATTGTTAGAAGGGGATGTCAGTAAATGTGGATTCGTACTCTGAGCAATGCAATTGGTTTTCTTATTTTTGATTTTTGGACAAGACAATTCTAAGCTACTATAATGTACTGAGTTGTAGTTGAATTTTTGTGTCAGATACAAACGCGGGGTTAGAGACACAATGTGTTGGTAAACTGACTTAACTCACATTTGCATGCAATATTACTTCAATGCGCATTATAACTGTGAGATTAATTAAATACCTAAATGCCTAAAATTTTGTACATTGTTAATGCAGTTTTTTATTTTTATTTCTTATCAACAATGGGGGAGAAATAAAATTAGGCCAAGACCAATTGATGGACTAGGTATTTTAGTACCTTGTCATATGTAATCGAGTCTCTAGAGAAAATATCATAAGTACAGGATAAAACTCTTTGTACGATCTCAATTGATTTGTGAGGCACTTTTTTGGGCTCCACATCTTTATTCCAAAGATGGTCCATAGGTAATCACAGTGGGATGGTACATTTTGGAGAAATTTTTTTGCGTGATTTGTGTTTGCGATGTGACAGTATTGAGTGGCAACATTGAATGACAAAACAATCTAATTAAAGATGATATGTATTAAAAAAGTAAAGATAATCATTATTTTAATTAAATTGTTCAACCACTCAACGCTGTCACGACAGTATAAACAATCCCACTTTTTTGTTAATACTCCAATGTTTAGAATTTTGAAGAAATTATTGGGTCCAAAATCCCATTTTTTGGAATGTAATAGAATCTTCCATTTTGATGGGCTATATTCTTAGCAAACCCAAACATAGCGTTAGAGATTGGTAGACTTACTTGGTTTGTGAACCCAACACCAAATCCAAGCAAGATACGGCCCAAGATAAGCATGGCAACATTGACAGCCCCACCATTGATAGCAGACCCAGCAAAGAAGGTACACCCACCCAGCACCATGACATTCCTTCGGCCCACTATCCTGGCCAGACGGCTGGCTACAAGAGAGGCAGCCAAACCAGCTATGTAGAGAGAGGATGTGAAGGACGTCAAAACCTGACTATCATACACACAATATATGTTTTTGGGGGCCCTTCCTGCTTCCTTTCTCAGCACTGACGGGAAAAATTTATTCAGAAATGATGGCATTGTTGTCACTCCTCCTGAAAAATTTGTGCATTTTCATGGTTAATTTCATGCATTTGATCAGCAAACTATTCACTTTAATATAATAAGTGTAGTGCTAGGTAGGTTTAATATAATCAACTTGTCATTCAGTTCATTATGTCTGATATCAACACGTATTAAAAATATAAGTTCTTCCGACTGACAGATGTAGGCGAAATTGAGCTGGTTAGCTCGGCCGCATCTTAATTCTCTTATCAAATAGTTTGATATGTTGTTAAAACTAATGAGTAAGATAGATTTTTATTCCAAATGTGTGGTTCTTAAGCAAAGGTTCACGGTCAAACACTGGCAGAACCACATAGTGGACTGCCATGGGCTGTAGCCCAATGAAGGTTTGGGGCTCAAAAAAATAAAAATAAAACCTATATAGCCAAGTATTTTAACTTTAAATTTAAAAAAATACACAATTTCATACTTTATCAATACCAATAGGCATAGTCAGAGGTCTAAATGAAATTCAACTTTTCGTGAATAATATAATTATAATTTTATTTTTTTTCTTCTTGTATTTGCAACTAGCATGATTTATATATATAGCCAAGTACTTTAACTTTGAATTAAAAAAAATTCACAATTTCATACTTTACCAATATCAATAGGCATAGTCAGAGGTCTAAATGAAATTCAACCTTTCGTGAATAATATAATTATAATTTCATTTTTTTTTCTTCTTGTATTTGCAACTAGCATGATTTATGTAATAGTATACTTCTATTTCTAGAAACTATTTTTTCAATTTATAAATATAATTAGATTTTAAGCTAATAACTTTAACAAACCCATCTTCTAAAATTCATGGTTCTGCCTTGTAGTTCAAATTTATGTAATTGCAATATATAAAAAATTTTATAATTTGAGCTCCTATATTAGGTACACAATCCCGTTCTCTTGGACCCTTATAGTCCAAGAAAACTGTGATCAACTACTCTCTGATTAGATCTAAGGGTTGATAAAAAAAAAAAAAATTTAAAAATTATAATTGTATCATCAAAACATTATTTTGATAATTAAAAATAAGTTTAAAAAAAAATTAAATTAAATTAAATTTTATAAAATTAAATATAAAATAAAAAAAATAAAAAAAACAAAAAAAAAAAACCCAAACCACCCCCACCATCATCCGATTGAAAAAAGGCAGAACTTTCCACCACCACGTGATCAACTTCCACCATCTCCTTCATACAATGGAGAAGATCAACCTCCATCTCCACCTTTAGAAAATTCTAAATAAAATCTTTAAAAACAAGATCTCTATAAAAATAAACCTCAATCTCCACCCACCCAATGACGAATTGCTTGTCGTCTTCGGAATCTCGCCCCTCCTCTCGACCAAATTGCCACCAATGACCAGATTCTCTCATGGGTCGGGTTCTTCATCACCACCATTCAAATGGGTCAATTGTCGAATCCTATTGAGGCTATGGAGCTCACTTCCCCAAGTTTGTTGTAATTTCAATTGGAGTTTGTGGCTGTGAATGTCGATGGATGCAAACATGTTCTTCGTTTTCTCCAAAAAGCGTGTTTTGCTTTCCTTTACTTTTTTAATTTTAGCTTTTGTTAAATAAAATTAATATAAAATGATAACATATTGATTTTTAAACTTGTTTTTTCTTAATCATTTGATTAGATCTAATAGTGAGTGACTACAGTTTCTTTAAACTACAGAAATTCAGTAAAACAGAACTGATTAGGTATAATAATGAATCTCCCAAAAAGATCAAGATGATGCTACTCATATAATAACGAGGGGGAGAGAGAATTGTATAATTCTTTGTTTAATAATATGAATCACTTAAACAAATGATAATGAGGGGAAGAAAGCAATAGGAAGGCTTTTAAAAAGCGGCCAACCAAGAAACAACCTTAAAAAATCATCGCACCTGTAAATGCAAAACCCAAATTGGTTTCGATTATTAAAATTGATTAGATCTCTACGTTATCTTCTTAATGATAATAAAAAATAAAAAATCATGGGACACCCAACCTAACCTAACAGTCAACAGCATTCAGCCGCAAATTTGTTGTCAATTATGGAGATCGGAAAAATCTGTTTTGTCCTTTTTTCTTTTCTTTTTTCCAAGATCATAGACTTTTGACAAATAAACCAAACCCTACCCAACCCAACCAAAACTTGAGCTGCCAAAGCCTAGCTGGCCATCTAAAAACATCATCATGATTAATGGAATAATATCAACTCGTGAATTATGAGAGTCAGATAGCTGCCAAGGTAGAGGCCCAAGATTCAACATGTCCTTTGTAGGTAAGAGTTGTTCTCTTTGTAGGATATAGGCAATGGATATTATTACTTTCAATTTAGCTTTTGACATTTAATACATACATTGTCATTGTCGAGGTATAAAAGTTAGAAAGACTTATTTTACGTTCAGCGATTTATGCGCGTGTTTGAGAAATTTCTGATCATATCAACGTAGAATCCGCATTTGATTAATGAGTCAAAATAATTTACTAGAAAATAACTATCAACTAATATTGTTTAAGTTGAACGGTGACTACCCATAATTCTAATATTTGCAGGCTACAACTACTGAACTTAATTTCACTCATCAATTGCAAATTTGGAACCCCCTCATGCTTCTTCTAATAGTTCTTTTTTCCCTTTAGTTTTTGGATAGTTTTGTCAGGTGAAAAACTTCATTAAACAGGAAAAATTAAATAAATAAACATAAACAGACGAGGAAGGAAAAACTGAATAGAAAACACTAAAACAAAGTGTAGTTAAAATCGAACGTCAACATTAACGAAACCGCTAAATAATTAACACAAAACGCACCTGAAATTCCGATGTCATAACCAAATATGAGGCCGCAAGACGCAGCGACGATGCACGTGATCACGACGGAAACCGTTATCTTGCCCTCGACGCCAGTGACAGCCAGAGGCCCGTCAACGGCGAAACCTCCCACGGCCATTTCCTCAAATATATATCTTGCACACTTTCCTTCCCTTTCTATCTTTTTGATTCTCTCGGGAACCAAACAGTAGCTAGCGCTTCAATTACTACTCGAGTCAAAACGAAAGGAGCGCTCTAAGTCCACTGCCCACGTTCTGATGACAGTTTGTAGGGTGCGTGAGAGAGATTTGGGGGTCAAGAAGACGTGATTAATTTTTATAAGCAAAGACTAATGGCGTTGCAATTTGCAATACTTAAAATTTAAGCGACTTTACCCGCCACCAGAATAAGAAAATCTACCTACCAGTAAGCTGGTCTATATTTCTGAACCTATCAAACTCCTCCACACATAAAAAAATTATTGGTTTTTTTTTTTTTTTTTTTGGTTTTTTTAGTACTTCCAATGGGGGGGAAAAACACAGTTGATTCCTTTGTCGGATATATGACTTTAGGTAAATTTGGATTAAAGGAATCGCACGAAAACCACACGTTTCAGATAAATTTGATTTGAGTATTTTAAAGAGGATGGTAATTTTCCCACTCTCCTTTTGTTCACTTACACTCCATTTTTTTTTTTTAATAGTTTTTACTATAACAAAAAATGGAGTGTAAATGGAGAAAAGAGAAGTGGGAACATACAATTTCTAACAAAGGAAGTGTAAATGGATAAAAGAGGAGTGGGAAAATCAGCTCCCTTTAAAAAGAAGAAATAATTACGTAAAGTGTGGAATGAGTGAAAAAGGGAAAATAACCACAAAATTTTCTCCCATGGTTGTCTACCATAATTATCACTAATTATGTTTAAATTTGTTAATCATCGAATTAAAAAGATACATAAGTCAAACCCTTGCAATTAACTACTTTAATTTTAAGCCAACTGTCTTGAAAAAATGGGGAAGGGGTAGTTGGTCATGAAACAAAGCGTGCACCTTCCCTTCCATATTTCATTTTTTATTATAAAAGCTTCCCTTCCCTTGTAGGCATGATGTGTTTAAACTGTTTCCATAAGCAGTTGCTGAGGGTCATATCATGATGTGTTTAAACTGGTACTCAGTGTGAGGTAGATACTGAAGATCACCTAATCAAATGACTTTATAGCTGCCCTAGGTTACCACCATACATCTTATGAGAATTTTAAAGAGTTGTGTTTACCATTATAATCCAAAATTTTGATCCAACTGCAATCGCGTTACAACACTTTGTTTGATCGAGATATACTTCACTACTACAGTATGATTCATAAGGCACTATGCTCTCTTGTGCCCTTTGAATCAACTATTTGTGCTTAGAGTTTGTTTGAGAATGCTTCTTAATGGGTTTAATAAAGTATTTGCGACTGCGTTTGACAAACAAATTTATTTTTATTTTTATTTTTTAGTTAAGAATGACCAACATGTGCTTTTTCAAGAAAAACTTCAAGTGTTTTTACATGCAGCACTTGAATTCTTAACAAAATCGCTTACAAACAGAAGTGCTTCTTCTAAAAGCAATCTCACAAACCCTTAACTTTTCAGTTGATTGGACTTTTGGACAGGTCATCCTGGCACATTACTCATGCTCAAAGAGTTTAGTTTGAGAGGAAAATAAAGTTATATGCTTGTGGCGTTGGTTCTATTCTATGTGCCGTTGTCTGTTTTCTGTTTTCTAGAAGAAACATCGACAAATTTTCCTTCGGGTAAAACATCGACAAATTTTTTGCTTCAACTCACAAAAACTGGGAGTTTGTTTGCCTGCCAATGCCTATGTGCAGTTTTCTAGTAGTTCATCTACCTGAAAAAAGCAAAAAGCAAAAACAAATTACAAAAAAAAAAAAGAAAAAAAAAAGAAAATGGAAAGAACAAAAGAAAAAACGAAAGAAAAGTACAAACAAGGATATGCCTCCAATCTCCTCCATTTATCAACAATCCGTGCTTGGAAATTCAGTGCTGGTTTAAGTTAAAGGGGGTGTATTCAATTGTGATTTCAATGGATTGTTTTGAAGCTTAAAAGTAAGGTGGTACTCAATTAGGATTTTTAAGTAATCAATAAAAATCTAGTGGTATTCAATTAGGATTTTTAAATAATCAATACAAGTTCGGTGGTATTCAATTAGGACTTTTAAAATATAAGAAAAAGTACCGTGGTATTAAAAAACTTACTGATTTTGAGGTATTTCATTAAATGATGTATTGTGTGAGACTTTTGAGTGTGTGATATAAATACCAAATCACATAACAAATCTCATCTTCCTATGCATGATTATCATATATGCTTTCATACTTTTTTCCCCCCACTATTTTTGTATGCTTTCGACTGTACATAAAAAAAAAAATTCATAAAAGAGACGATAAAGAAACATTAACAAGAAAGACGATATTGCCTCTTCTGGAGCTAATGGGCATTTTCCAATAGCTCTTCTTTCCTTGTAGACAAGCTTATTTGGAGCAAAATTATATTTTCGATACTTTTTTTTTTATAGAATCTCCTGCTCATTGTAGACATTTTCCTCGCAAGAAGTTATAGCCCTCCACAACTCTACCGTGTGCCCACAAGTTGCTTGATCTAATGCCTCAAAGAGGCTTTTTTTAAATAAAAAAATTTATGCGTAGCTGCTGCACATACAACGCATATGCCTAAATATTTTTTCTAATAACCTGTCCCAAACCAGGACAAAACAAAAAAAGAAAGAAGAAGCCTTACCCACAATCTAGAAGAAACGTTGATAAGGTGCAAGGTGTTTTTTTCACTCCACAATTTTGGTCCAAGCTTTGACAAAAACTAGGAGTAGTCATGGGGTTGGGCTAGTGGTTTTCAGTACGTTTCTTTATTTTGTATTTCTAGTTCTATCTGTTTTACATTAGATGATGGTGGTTTTGGATGTAGCTTCTAGCCTCTACTTATGCTTTTGTATTTCTATTGTTGGTTTCTCAATTGTGTTGTGTTTCTTTAACGTATCCATTCTGGCCATGTGTGGCTATGTTGGGAGTTACATTGTTGATGTCGGTGTACTCTCATTGGACTAACCTTTGATGGTTGCTGTGCCTCCATCTTTATATTAACCCTAAACATTGGGTATCTGTGTCCTAAAAATTGGGTATATTCCTTCAGGTTATGTATTTAGGTGAATGATGATGGGTGGTAGAGTTTAAGCTTGTATAGAAATATACATAAAATCATGTAATTGCAATATATTAAAATCATAAGTAAAATCTTAGGTGAATTAAAATCATAAGTAAAATCATGTAATTGCAATCTATTAAAATCATGA